>NW_027397073.1:59312805-59362486 GCF_003265705.2 Callorhinus ursinus
AAAGAAAGAAAAAGGAAGGAAGGAAGGAAGGAAGGAAGGAAGAAAAGTAAAGAAAAGAAAAGAAAATCCAAAATACTGAAATCAACTTCACAACTAGGAAGAGGCACCAGGGCGAGGCTCTTCCTACCATACTTGTTTTTGCTGTCCTGCTTCCAGTCTTCCTTCAATCTGCCCTCCATGCATTGCTGCCATCACAGGGACGTGTGGTTCTCAGTGTCACTGACCCAGGGCTGAGCCCAGCCCCTTTGTGGGGAGACCCCACTCTCAGACATGGCATCCAGGCTGCTTTGCACGCTGGCTCTTATCCAGTGAGTCCTTCTCTCATACTGAATCCCTTTACACATTCTATTCGGTCTTGTTGAAATGGTTTCTCCTTCCTCCTCTCGTGATAATTTTTTCTAGACCCTGTTGCAGGGTTTCCTGAAGCCATTCTTTTATCTCTGTCCCTAACATGTGGCAGCCTGGAGAGCAACACAACCCCTTTAGCTGAAGCAGTGAGGAAGTTGTGCCTTCCTATCAGGTATGCCTACTTGGAATCCCAGGATTTCAGTGTTCAAGGTCAGATGGTGTCATCTTTATCCAGGTGTCTATAATAAAACTGCCTTGATGGGCTTTGTTAAACTGAGACTGAACTAAGAAAGCCAAGACCCTTGTTATTCATGAACAGTTGAATGAATTAATGAATCCATGAATTCATGATTAAAGCAGACTCGCTTCAAATCCTCTGAAAGTTTTCTGAGAAATATGTACCTTTAATTCAAAATTGAGAATGCCTTTTGCTACCACTAACGAGAACATTTCCTAATCATCAGAGGAAACATTAACTTATATATTCTCTACATGCGTATATATTACATATGGTAATAAATGTGTGTGTAGCTCTTCTTTTGGAAAACAGAAAACTACTATTTTCAGATTACTTTAAGCTTTCTTACTCTTAAGACTTAAAAAAATATTCTTCAAATTAAAGCTTAGTAGCCACCAAATATATTCAAAATGAAGATCCTCATTAAACAAAATTTACTAGACTGGTGACCATTGTTCATACTTAGAGTGGCAAAATGCCATTCAATTACAGTAATTCTTTTAGAGCTAACTCTTCAGAACTGAGGTTTCCATTTTTATGTTTCAATGAAGAGTTTTGAAGATTTTAACTGGCCAGTGATTTTGTTAGAATACTGTAGAGTATTAAAATCTTATTGCAGTGGATACTAATTCATCAAATATTTCTAAGGACTATTTTCACATATACCCCAGGAATTCTACAATAATGATTATTTTTGTTGTTGTTGTTGTTCCTTACAACTGACTTTCTCAGTTTCTATATGTTCCATAGTCATTCAGAAATAATTGCAGATTTTGTGCTTTTTAACAAAGGATAAAACCAAGAAAGGTACTGAACTGAGTTATTTTGTGTGTATGTTTGCTCTAAGGTAAAACTATGCCTCAAATTCTCAAGTATTTCAATCAACCCCACATACCACCCATCAGAAAACACATATTAACTCCAAAGCCACTTACAAAGCATAAAACAAACGTGAAATTATCCTGTTTAGAGAGATGAACCTGTTTGGTTCTTCCATCTTTCTGCTGGAGGGTTTTAAGTCTTACTATTTACCTCCTATTCCTAACTCCAATTAATTGAGTATATGACAGGTGATTTCTAGCAGAATAAACATTATAATACAGCAAGGATGTTGGAGAAAAAACTGTGGTTATTCTGTGCAGTTCCATCAACTAGAGTTTGCCCTCAGCACATGGGAAGAAAGAGAAAAGTGCCACCATCTCAAGGATGGAGAAAAAACCTGTCTTGATTGATAAAAAGGGTCATCTCTCCTCCTTCTCAAAAAAGTAGCTGTAGAAAAACTTAAAATAATAATTAAAATCATCTCAGAAACGTTGAGCTAAGGTTGGGTCTAGAAAATTCTGTGCACTCTTACATGTATATAGAGCCTATATATAGGCTTTTTGATCTCCTTTCCAGGATAAATAGATCAGTGGTTATCAGCACCCATTAATTAAATTAGGAGTTATATATTCAATAGGATTGATTGCTTCCACTGAAGTGGAATCTTCCAAAATCTGAGAGGCAATGAAACAATTTTTGATGGCTCTACACAAAAATCTAAATGGTTTTAATATGAATTTAGTATAGTTCTCCTGCTTTATGATTTTCCTGCATAAATGTCACTAAAGCATTTTTTTTAAGGTTCCAAGACACTTTCCTGGTCCCAAGACACTTATTTATTTAGAATAAATAAGAGGTTTCATTTTTGACATAGAGCACCTTTTATAATCATTTTCATCAAACAAATGTTATAGCTAAAGTCTAAGTCACCTAAAAATACTCATGTAGAAGGTGTCTTATAAACATCCATAAAAAGTTTTAGGACTATTCAAAGTTTCAGGTGTAAACTTGATAGTTAGAAGATGGTCAATGGAAATTGTACGAGGTCTCAGAAATAGACCAGCAAAAAATCATTTTTCAGGGGGGAGATGGAGGTGGTGTTGACTCTTGAAGTTTATTTTCCAAACACCAGCAAAAACTCAGGAAGCCACTTTAGAAAAGGAGGACAAAGAAATGCAGTGTCACAGCCTAGAGGAGATGACCCCCAGAAAGTCTTGAGTTAGGACTGAAGTAGGGTGCCCAGATTTTGTTGCCACTCCTGACTCTTACTAGCACGTGACCCTGGCAAAGTCACTTCACTTTCCTATACACGAGAAAGCTGGATTCCTTGTTGCTGCAAAATTCTATTACTCCATGACTTTGCAGCTGGGTGCAGAAAAGAGACTGAGGCCATGCCATCCTGGGCCAGAACTCCCCTGGGCTGATGTGAACCTGCAAGAAGAAAGGGAGACACGTTCTTATTTGATGCTGGAGGAGTGGATGGCTATTAGGATGAAGATCCTGGCTTTGGGACAGCTGAGTCCCCACACCTTCACTTGCAGGGATCTGACCTGGGAGCCCTGCAGTCTGTGCTTCTGCCTCCTGGCCCATAAGATGGGGCCACTAGCGCCTTCACGTTCGGGTTGTGATGGCCGAATAACACATCTCAGGAAGAACCTGGATCAGAGTGCTTGGCCTAGGAACAATTTGCCAGTTCAAAGGAGCTTCTCGGCTTTGCCATTCAGGCCACCTACCCTGACCCGGGTTCGCTGGCATCCCGTCAGTTCATCTCTGTTTCCTGGACATACCACAGGGCCCTGGCCCTCTGTGGTAAGATGGCCATGCCACTTACCCCTTGGCTTTATAGATGGAGAAAACAGGGGTAAGGTGATGTTGACCTGGGTTGCAGAAGGTTCCAGACAGGGGACAGATGTGGTCATGTTTTAGGGAGTAGTTGAAGTGTATAAGGACTCTGCAGGAAGCTATCCTCAAAGTGTAGGGGTGTAGCTTCAGGGATAAGGAGGGGGAGAGTGGAGAGAGCTGTTTGTCTGGATGCAGTTTAGGCATGAGGAAGGAAAGAGGGGGAGGAAGGAGGCTCGAGCTGCCCTCCTTCCTCCAAATCCCTCCCTTCTTCAGTCGGCACTGTCCCTAGCGGTGGTCTATCACCTTCCTATTTACACTGCCCACGGATGAAGACCAAGCCCCTCACCGTGGCAGGCTCAGCAGGCCTTTATAGCCATCCTCTGTTACTCAGCCCTTTGAAGCATCATCTCTTAGACCTGGTTGTTCACCACTTCCGGAATGTAGACTTTCTTTGAGCTTTGCCCATGCCTGCGTCCTCTCCCGGCGGGCCTTCTTACCAGATAAGATATTACTCATGATGCAGAATGCAGCGCACAGTTCACCTTCCCCGGGTCCCGGCTCCCCCCACCACCTCCGTTTGTGTTGGATTTGTTCTTCCATACCTGGTTCACAGGAGTTGTTGCATTCATAAGAGCTGTGGTGAGAGTGGGGGTGACTTTCTCCTCATCTGACCATGGGGTCTTTAAGGACAGGACCACGATCTTACCCTCTTGTGCGTCTTCCACACAGAGCCCAAGCTCGAGAAAGTTGGTGGAAGGAGAGAATGGAAGCCGGGCACTGGAGGCCAGGCCTCCACTGAGCCGGTGGATGACGGGATGCCACCTCCCCCTTGCGGAACAGGCGTGTGTGTGTGTGTGTGTGTGTGTGTGTGTGTGGTGGAGGAGGGGTCAGGCGGGGAGGGGAGCAGGGAGGAAAGTGTGGGCCTGAGTTAGCCAGGATGGAATCCCGGCTGCTGCAGGCGCTGCTAGACCCTAACGCAGAGACAAACCTGGGGTAGGGTTACTTGTGGGCAGAGAAGAAGAGGATGAAGCACTTGTAGAGGCTGTTACTGTGGAACATGGCTTGGGTCTCTGAGGACCCTATAGATGAAACCTGCCCTGAGCGTGTGTCTTAGTCAGTTCTGGCTGCTCTAACAGACTGCCATGGACTGGGTGACTTAGAAACACCAGACACTTATTTCTCACGGTCCTGGAGGCTGGAAGTCCGAGATCAGGGCACCAGCCATCTTTGTGTTTTGTTTTGTTTTGTTTGTTTTTTTTTTAAGATTTTTGTTTATTTGATACAGAGAGACACAGTGAGAGAGGGAACACAACAGGGGGAATGAGAGAGGGAGAAGCAGGCTTCCCGCGGAGCAGGGAGCCCCATGCGAGGCTCAATTCTAGGACCCTGGGATCACGACCTGAGCGGAAGGCAGATGTCTAATGACTGAGCCACCCAGGCGCCCCCATCTTTGGGTTCTGATGAGGACCTTCTTCCGGGTTGCAGATGCTGACTTCTCCTTGTGTCCTCACATGCTGGAGAGCAGAGATAAGAAGCTAGCTGCCCTGTGACTCTTCTAAGGGCACTATTCCCATAATGAGGGCTCCACCCTCAGACCTCATCTTACCCTAGTCACGTCCCCAAATCCATCACATCGAGGAGTAGGGTTTGGGCATATGAATTTTGGGGAGGGCAGGGGACACAGTCAGTCCCTAACAGGAGTCCAGGAATGACAGCACTAATATTTCTCTTTGAGATGAAATTTCACTCTAGCCAGTTATGCCATTAGATGATGATCCTGGGCATTTGCCATCCAACTTCTACTGTAGAAGCAGACTTCCACAGAAAACATCAAAATTGGTCTCTCCAAAGTGCCTAATTTCAATTTTAATTGTACATCAATCTCCCAGGAAGCTCTCTTGTTTTATCGTAGTTTACTGAAGTGGGTTTCAAGCAGTATACATATCACCAATCTGCTAGAAGCAATGGTTAATAACCTTTACTCTTTCATTTTCTTGCACATCATATTGCAGTGGCTCTCAGCCTCTAGTCTCTGTGGGCCTGAACTGCTTGTTCCTGTTGGAAACCACCAAAGTTAGGATTATTTGCAAAATGATAACTTTCTTTTGGGTGGGTGGGAGGAATCAAAAGATTAAAGTTCTAGAACATTTAAATAGCTTCCCCCTCTTTGTCAGAACATATGGCAGCATGTTGTGGGCTGTTATTATGTTTGAGGACATGCCAGCAAGGCCATCCCTTTGCTTAGAGGGCTGCCTGAGAATGAGGCCGGCGGAGGACATAGCTGGGTGTTTTCACCCTGTGTCCCATGCATTCATCAGCCCAGACCCGAGGCTTGTCTGGACCCTGGAGGGTTGCCAGAAAACACTTTTTACTGTTATTTTGAAACATCAGCTGGCACTTGGGCGCCTGACATGCTATTTTCTCTTTGTCAGAGGGAGACTGTTCCCCTGGGGATGGATTGCACATGCCAGAACCCCTGCCCCAGCTTACTGGGCTGAAAGACTTAGGAAATAGGAAATGAGAGAGGAGGGAAGAGAAAGACAGCAATGGATCCCAAGTTCAGCTGTGTACACCTCTCGTTCCCTCTGTCATAATAAAGCCAGGCTTACTCCCTGCCATTTGAGATCCCAGTGTGAAAGGAAAAGAAGAGCAGGTCCTGTCCCTTCCCTGACTCACATGGCACCTTGCTGTGACTCTGGCCCCATTAGGTCAAATGGTGGTTGTCGTTGAACTATGACCATTGCCTCTCTGCGGCCAGGCATCTTGTGGGTCTGTGTGGCATTTCTGCCTCACCCTGGATTCTCACCACACCAGACTGCCATCCCTCTGGCACCATGCCTGTGCTTCTCACCTGGAATGCCCTGGTTGACACTCCCTTTGTTGGAATCTGAACATCTGTAAAGTTCAGATCCAATGTCACCTCACTATGGATTTTTCCCCCAAATGCCGTAAAAATTCATTTCTCCCTCTTCTGTGTCTCTGGGCCACTTCCTGCGTACCACTTCTCGTCACAGGGGATCCATGTGAACTTGTTTTCCTTCCCATCTTCAGCCTCTCTTGGGAGGACCCCATAGCCTAACTTTGTTCCCATCTTTAGCACCAAGCACCCTGCCTGGGGTGAGTCATCATTAAAGGTTAGCCCTTCCTCCTTACTCCAGAATGGTCTATTTTCTTAACTAGCTAATTGTGAGCAGAATTGATTTTGTACTCTGGTTATTGATACAAATGGCAAAGGGCTTATAATTACCCGTGAAATGTATGAGTTGAATCTGACATTTTCTGCACTTGCTTTCCACTTTTCCCAAGCTAAGAATTTCAAGACAGGCTTGATACAAGGGTATGTTTTGGGTGGGCCATCTCAAATGTCGCACAGCAAGTTGTTGGGTCTTGGTGGGCCTCCTGGGCCACCGTGCAGACAAACCCCCCCACGCCCCTTCCCACTCACTAATTACAATTAAAAGCTCTGGGCAACCCATGAAAACAACTATTTAGCAATTTGAAAAGTAAACAGGAGCAGGTAGATAGTAGAGAAGAGACAAACTTGGAGAAATGACACCACACAAGAGGGAGTCCCCATCATGGAATGCGGAAAGCTTTAATAGAAACTCCATCTTTATTGTCAGAGGAACTAGGAAAAGGGGCCCTGTAGACGAAAAATGGTGCAGATCATCCCAGAGGGAGAAACCAAGGCAGAAGCTCCCCTAATTATATGTATACAGCCACACATGTTTCAGCCTAACCCCCGAGCCACCTCTGCCAAGGACAGACCCAAAACAGCCTAATGGGTGGACTCGTTTCCTGGGGCTGCTGTAAAAATCACCACAAACCTGGTGACCTAAACCAACAGAAATGTGTGTTCTGTCACGTTCTGGAGGCCAGTAGTCTGAGGTCAGTTTTACTTTTTGTTAATTAGAATTCATCAAACTTAATTTTTTTCCCCAAAGATACCATAAGAATGTGAAAGAGCAAGCTTCAGACCTGGAGGATTTATTTAGAGAATACATTAAGGGGCACCTGGGTGGCTCAGTCAGTTAAGCATCTGCCTTCGGCTTCGGTCATGATCCCAGGGTCCTAGGATCAAGCCCCGCATCGGGCTCCCTGCT
Source organism: Callorhinus ursinus (assembly GCF_003265705.2). NCBI lineage: Eukaryota > Metazoa > Chordata > Mammalia > Carnivora > Otariidae > Callorhinus > Callorhinus ursinus. Next base: position 59,320,159 of record NW_027397073.1, read on the forward strand.
CAGTGGGGAGTCTGCTTGTCCTTCTCCCTCTGCCCCACCCCCAACTCGTTCTCTCTCTCTCTCAAATAAATAAATAAATACAATCTTTAAAAAAATAATACATTAAGAACTTGTGTACAGCTCAATTACAAACAACGCATCGAAAAAGTGGGCAAAAGATTTGGACACTTACAAAAGATACACAGATGTCTAGTAAGCACAGGAAGCTGTGCTCAATGTAATTTGTATCAGGGAAAGAAAAATGAAATGTATGACAAAATACCACTATGCACTCATTGGATTGGCAACAGTTAAAAATATGGAGCCTGCCAAGTGTTGGTGGGGATGTGGAGCCACTGGAACTTTCATACACTGCTGGTGACAACATAAAATGATGCAGCCACACTTTGGAAAACATATTGACAGTTTCTTTTAAGTTAAACATATGTCCACTCTATAACTCAGCCCTGCCTTTCCACTCGTTAAGTCTTTACTCAAGAGAAACAAAAACACAGATTCCATAAGTGAATGTTCACAGCAGCTTTATTTGAAATAACCCAAATGGGAAACAACCCAAATAATCATCATAAGGGTAGATGAAAATTATTTTCTCTTTTTGCTAAAGGACAAAGAGACCATTTTCCCTTTCTGTTCTTTTTAGAGTGTTTTCTTGGAGAGAGAGTGAATCTGAGTCCTTGCTCTGTTTGGAATAGGGGTAACGTGTCTCTAGAGAGTGAGCCCGGTCTCCAGTGCTGCAACATAAAGGTATTTCTCTGGCCCGGCCCAAGCAGACAGTCCTCAGGAATTAGCTCAAACCTCTCTCACAGGAAATGTGGCAATGGGCAGTGGTTTAGTCTCTGGAAGATAAGAGAAATGATTGTTTTTCTTTGCTGCATAAAATGTGTCAGATTTTCCCCAAACTTTGCAGTCACTTTTGGGCTGCCTTACATGCATATAAACTTATTAAAACTTACTCAATAATAGTGTGTTCTCTATTCTTCTGTTGGTATGGAGGGGTCTTTCTGGGGAGGTCCGATTGCTTTATATCCCCAACACCACTCACAGCTGAAATGGGTTCACAGATTGTTGTCTATTCATATGATCGAACACTGCTCAGCAATAGAAAAGAATGAATTATTGATTCATGCAACTACATGAATGAATTTCAAAACAATTATGCTGGAATCCCAAAGTGAGCCAGGTCTCTCCTCCCTGTCCTCTGAGCTTTGATTTTGGCCTCAGTATCTTGGTGTGTCCCAGTGCAGAGCTCTTGGACCATGAAGAACCATACATTTCCCTCAGTTCTTTATCTTATCTTAGGACTATTTTTCACAGCCAAAGTAGAATTCCTAATTGGGGGAGAGGAGAGGGACCTCAGTTTCATCATTTTAAACACATCAATAAAAACACACAGGGCTCTCACTCAACCAAATGCCAGCAATTCTGGGAGCAGTTCCAACATCTGGATTTGCAAACAGGTGCTGGCCACAGATCTGCCTCCCATCACCTGGGGGACTTTCTTAAAAATAACTTCTGGGGTGCCTGGGTGGCTCAGTTGGTTAAGCAACTGCCTTTGGCTCAGGTCATGATTTCAGGGTCCTGAGATCAAGCCCCGCACTGGGATCCCTGCTCAGCAGGAAGCCTGCTTCTCTCTCTCCGTCTACCTGCTACTCCGCCTGCTTGTGCTTTCTCTCTTGTCAAATAAACAAATAAAAACATCTTAAAAAAGAAAACCAAAAACTTCTGGCCACCTCTGGGAATTGTGATCTGAGGTGGCAGTGGGAATCTACATTTTTTTGAAAGCTCTTACATTATTCTAATATGCAGCAAAGTAGGGTACCATGGCTCTGAGGGCTGGGTGGGTAACTTCATTGATCAGAAAACCCCATCTTTTTCTGCTTCTTCCCCCTTGGACTTCATCAGCTGGCTGACACCTGAGAAGCCACCCAAAGAAGCTTGCAGCAGCCTGCAGCACAAGAGCCAAAGGCCGCTGGCATGCCCCTCCCCTTATCCTTGCACTTAGTTTTTATTTCTTTTCATTAAGTCTTTGAAGCCCATCAAAATGCAAAATCACTTAGGCAGATGTAGTGAATTTGAGATGGCCAAAAATCCTTTGCCATTCCTCCCATTGAGAGGTGAGGTCTGTGTCCTCATTGCCTTGGATTTTGACCAAAGAAAATATGGCAGAAACTACACTGTGCCAGTTTCTGGGACAAGGCCTTAAGAAATTGGCAGCTTTCACTTCTCGACTCTCAAACACTTGCTTTTGGAATCAGCTGCCATGCTGTGAGGAAGCCCAAGAAGCCCTGAGGAGAGACCCGGGGGAAGAGGAGCCAAGGCTGGGCTCCCAGCCCATAGCAAGCACAGGAAGTGATCCTCTAGCTCTGTGGACTCACTCCAGCCAGTGCCTCACAGATTAGAGCAAGCTGTTGCTGCCAGGCCCAGCCAGAGGCAGATTCATGAGTGTCATAAAGGATTGCTGACTGCTATTGTTCTGGGGTTGTTTGTTATGCAGAAATGGGTACTTGGAAGGAGAAGCACTCAAAGTTGTTGTTGAGTACAACCTCTCTGCTGCTAAGCACCTGTGTGACCGTGGACCAGTGGCCGAGCTTTACAAACCTCAATTTTCCGCATTGTAAATTGGCCTAAACAATCAAGATGCTTAAGATTTGAAAAGTTTGTGAGAGTTTATGACTTTTATTTTCATCTGAATGAAGAGTTGCTGAGTAGGTTTGAATAGGACGTGGAGAAAAGGACAAGACTTTCATTCTTTGGGGGAAATCTCCCCCAACAGTCCATCTCACTGCCTTTGGGACAAGTGTGGGTCCTGGCTCTTACCCAGCATGCACCTTACTAGTGAATTTACTACAATCTCATAAGATTGTCTCTGTTTATCTTCCTCTAGAGCAAGGCTCATGATTTATTCTACTTCATCTCTCTAAAGCCTAGTACCCAGCTAAGCAGGCAATAAGTACTTAATAAATATTTGCTGAATGAATAAATGGGTATAGTATAGATGAGTGGATGTTGAGAACAGATAGATGAAGTGCAAATCATTAAATAAGGAAACAGCTAGAGATTCCAGCACAGTAGCTCTCAAGGAGAGCTAGTCAAATGGTGTCTAACAGCTCATCTGGGTTTCTGTTTTGATATTTAATAAACCTTAAAAGAGAGTATGAGATATTGACTCATTTACAGGCAGCATGTGCTAAAAAGAAGTTGGGGCACAGTTTTCTAGCTACTTCACTTCTGTCTGAAGCTGGCCCATAATTGCTACCCCTGCCTGCCACTTAGACACCACAGTTACCTCCAGTAAGAATTTCAGGACATCTGGGAGAAAGCCTGGAGCAGTTCATCCCATTTACCAAACTGTTTTGAACTCTCCCAGGCAGACACTGTGGGGCTTGGCCTGGAAAATGTTTAATTCTTTTATTTAGTGTCATTGAGGGTATTGGAGGGGTTGTCCCCCTGGCCTCTAACCACAGGTAACCACATAATAAGGCTTTGGATTCAGGTGCTACTGTTGCCCCAGAAATGAAATTGGCTCTGACCATCCTGGAAAGAGCAGCCAGAAAGGCTCTCATTCAGTGTATGGAGGTCAAGTGAAGTTAATAGTTGGGGGATTTCCTGTCTTGTGAGTAAAAAGGTGTAGCCACACCAAGCATAATTAAACACTTACCCTCAGATGCTGTTCAGAATTTATCCATAACACCAACATGTGGTTTATGTCCTACTGGGAATTTAACATTATTGCATTAAGAGAGAGGGTGAGTGCTTTTTGTCCCCCTTAAAATTTCTCACTTGCCTTTGAGCTGTACAGTCAGGAAGACCTGACTTTCAGAATAACTTCCGAGATGGCACTCTGCTCTCCTCTGTTTCTTTTCTTACACATTGAGGGATTCAAGATTTCAAGGCCACAGGGAGTTTGGCAGTTTCTTTCCAATTTGTCCGAGAAGTGTGTCTATTCTTCTCATACTTGGACTTGTATTTCAGACTTATTAAGGCTTTGGAAACATCCCTTCCCTTCTGATTTCTGAGATGAATACATATTCTTTCTCTGTCTTTTATTCTAGATTTAAAGCATTTTAGACCATTGGGCTTAAAGTATTTTTCTTATGTCTGGGTTGAACATTCCCTTCTTCAAATTATGTTCTTCCTTCTTTGCTGAAAATTAACGCCAATCTGTTTATGTTAATTAAAAATACAAGCCCATGTCTGTCCTAAAGGGGGGGAAAAAAAGGAACCCAGGTGAGCTAGAGGGACAGAGAAAGGAAAGGATAGTAAATGGGGATGTGTTAGTAAAATGATGAAATCATAGTTGAGACACAGAGATTTAGGATTGAGTGAGACAAAACAAGGAATATGTATCAGTCAGGATGGGTCAGGTTACGCTGTATAACAAACATTCCCCTGATCTCAGGGCTTTCACACTATAAAGGTTCATTTCCCATGCATAGAATTCCCCTGTGGTGTGGGTAGGGTAACATTCTAGAGCAATCATCCCCTATGTCACATTTTATCAGACAACATAAGATCAAGGCCTAATTTCAACTGTGCGAGGATGTATGTCTTCCTGTGTGCTCAAAGCAGAGGGGAACTGGGTAACGGTGAACAAAAGTAATGTCTGCTGCGGAAGAGAAAGAGAGGGAGTCTTGAGAAGTGAAGATAGGCTGCAAACCAGAGTGGAGACCCATTCAGGGGCATTTTGGGGTGCAGAGTTGAGACTTCCGGGTATAAGGACTTGAGGGGACCTTTATGGGAGTCTAATGAATGCCAGCCTCGTTCCCACCCAACTGAGGCATAAGAGTCTTCTGAAGGTAAGCTGAAAGGTCACCTTCATTTCTGACAAGGCTGATTCTGAGGACCACCTTAGTGTGCCCATGTACTTAACCCTTCCAGGAGACAGTATGCCCTGACTCTGGCAACATTGCATGGAGAAGTGACAGAGCCAACCACTGAGCAGGAGAAGAAGTAGGGCTGCTCCACATGCTCACCCTTCTAGGCCATTCTTTTCCCACAGAGAGGAGCAGGTGTGGAAGTTACACTAATAGAGATTCCTCTAAATGAAGACACATCAGGGGAAAATGAGAAACATTCCTTCTCCCCAACTGAGACACGAAGAAAAAACTGCCCATTCTTATCAAGGCAGTTCTGCCTAAATGTTGGGCTATGCAGGGGCCTTGTTCCATCAAGCATGGGGCCCCCGAGAGAGACAAGGTGAGGGAGACAGAAGCAGATACGGAGAAGAACCCCGACAGAGGAAAAAATACTCAAGAAAATAAAAAGACCCAGAGACACTTCTGAGATAGGAAGAGGGAGAATAAAAAGGGACTCGATGAAAAGCAGAGAGGAAGGGAGGGTGAGAGAGACATCGGAGTTTCTAGGGGAACCAGGACAATAGATGCAAATAATCCTGTCCTGGCTGGGTTGGGAAGAATTCGGGGGGGGGGGTGTGCCCTAGAAGGCTGATTGAAGGTGCCTATAGTTTGCCCACACACCTGGTTTGTCCTCTAAGATTCTTCACCTTGTAGTGCTCACTCTCCTAAGCTCTCAGTATGATGTTGTAGGTGATTCATTGATCAGAGGATAATGCAGGGCCATCCCAAGATAGGCCTTGCAGGTTACCAGTAAGCCCTTCCTTGCTCCAGGGAGCCCAGCTCTGGGGGTAGGGAGTGGGCAGGGAAGGGGGCAGCAGTGGGCTCCCGGGGGTTCTGCCATCACTTCATCCCTGGGCAACCTGTCTGTGAAGAGCAATTCTTTGTGTTTCTCTCCCATCCATTTTGACAACCATCTTTAGAAAGATGCTAAAATTTAGCCTGATTAAAGCAGAATCCATTTACAGCTGCACATTTTTAAGGGTTTTCATCTGCCTGTTTTTTTGCCAGCCCAAATCACATAGCAAACATTTGCATTGATTTTCCCATTTGATATTTTTCAAGTCAGAATGTTAAAAAACAGAGTTGGGGGGAGGATGGGGAATGGGAATGGCTTTCTCACAGGAGACACTGAGTTAAATTCCAGTTTCCGATGTTTGATATCAGTCAGCGTTATTGTCTCGTCTGTGTATATTCTTTTTGGCTTTTCACAAAAAGCACTTTCCAGGACTTAGACGATACACGGATGTACATCATCTTGGTGAGGTTCCCAAGCTGAGACGTTTACATGATCATATATACACGCCCCCGTAGAGTGCTTGCCTTGAAATGCTTGCTCACATTTGGCATTTAGAGAATATCTGAAGTAGTTTACTTCCTTTTTGGCCTTGACAGAACCCATAATGCATTTTCCCAAGCACTTTGCCCTTCGTTTTTAAAGTGATCTATTTTCTCAGGGAAATGCAATCCGTATGTTTCTGACTCATTTACACTTAAGTCATCAGACTGCTGTCTGGTAAGGGCTATTGGTGTTCAAGGCACCCAAGGAGACTGTCACAGAGCCTTACAGGGTATGGGACACACAGTGGCTATCCCCTCCTGAGTCAGACCAACCCTCCTCCCCTCAGTGTTTCAACCCAGAACCAAACTGACTTGAGCCAACTTAAATGTGTCTTTCCTTTTCCAAAATTTGTGATTGATCTCTCTAACCTTCATAAGGACTTAATAAGAAAAACATGGGCTGATTTCCCACCTCCCACCTCTCCACTTCCCTTTTCCTTAGAAAGTGCTCAGTGTTACAAATAAATTTGGGCAGACAGATGACTTTAAGGAGTTGTGACTGCAGTCTGATTATAAATGTCCAGCCTGGTCTGGAGTTCAGCTGAAATTGGGCTTCTGCCATAGACAAGGTTTTCCCTCCCCTTGGGGAAGACTCATGTGCATCATAAACAAAGAATAAACAAAACTTGGATTTAATAGAAGCCAATCTTTCACTGGGAACACAGCCAACCCTTACACGTATTTCCCAACCTGCTTTGATAAGTAAAAGGCAAACCCTAGTAAAGTGTTCTGATATCAGAGATTTATTTAAAACAATCGACTAACTTGGAGGGGTTGATGCCCATCCTTGGGTCTGCACGACCTCCCACATCTGCATCTAAGTGCTGAACAATGAGAAGCCTTCGTTCTCAGAATGATTGCCCAGGGCACAGCCAGATCCTTAATCATCACAGAAAAATTCAATTGTGTTCAGTTCTGTGGCAGGAAAATAAGTGCATGCATATGTTTTAGAAACATCTTCCACATGGAGGATGGAAACAACTAGAATCTTCTGGTTAAAACAAACTTAACCTCTCAAATTCAAGTAACCATAACATACCACTGCCTCCAATATTAAAATAAAAATGATGATAAAAGTCACCATTTATTGATTGCTTGTTATTAGCTAGGAACTCTATGTGCATGATTTTTCAGCCTCAGGGTCTAATCCCTTTCAAGAGTTGACGTCACCTCCATTGTATGGATGAGGGAACTGAAGCTCAGTTGGCACCAGGTGGTGCCAACTAGTGAATGATCCAGAGCTCGAGCTCTATCCCTGAGACCACGTTATTTCTCTCAAGATGTTTTTATAGAGACTTGAGTTTCTTCATTCTGTTGGAATGGACATTCTGCTTCTGTTGGAAAAGTTTTCTTCCAAGGTAGCCATATTTCAGCCTTCCTCCCCAGGAGAACCTAGGATTAAACCAGGTACCATCCCAAGAATCAAGGCTGGACTCTTTTTTTTGGTAGATGCAAGGAGAAATCATGGAACAGTAGCTACCACATTTGGAGGAGTTTGGAATTTCCCTAATACTTTCTTGAAAAATGATTTTGGAGAGGCAAGGGTAGGGTCAGGAAGCACGGTTGCCTAATTCTTGGGGCTGGGTGTGTGAAGGATGACAGGCATACCTGGCCGCTAGAGGAGGCCACTGGGTTTTACAGGCAGCCTCCAGCGTAACATTCTTTTGTCCATCCATGGAAGGGAAATAACCATGCCCATTTCCCTGGGCTGCCCTAGGGGGTAAATTAGAGAGAATGTGAAATGCCTTATCGCAGTGTCTGCTCATCACGATCGGCCCCGTATTGGGTAAATCAGAATCTGAAAGCAGTTTATGTTTGACCAAGGAAATGTTTTCCTCATCATGAAATGGCCACTTTGGTTTTCTAGTATGGCAATCAAAACTCTAATCAAGGCTGGTCTGTGGACAGGCTTCTGGAAAAGATCATTTTTTTCTTCCTTTTGTTTTTCTGAGCTTGACTGATAGCAATGATAGAATTATACTGGATTGAAACACATCCCCCTGCACATGGCCTGAAACTGGTCTGCAAAATCAAGCTGACCATACAGCTAGATGATGGTTCTTAGCCTTCCTGACACTGGTCATTCCAGAAACTCTGGAGAGAAGTCTTGTCCATCCTGCTTCAAGGCCTGTTAGAGAAACAGATGTTCAGATCCATGAGCTCCAAAATGCAGACTAAACAAAAGTTTTTCTGAACATTTTTCAGACCCCTAAAATGTGTGTGCATTTTGAAAGAAGGCAAAGAGCTGGTTCTAAGCTTGGCTAAACTGAGGGAAACAATTAGGGTTACTTATCAGCCTAATTATTTACCAGCAGTAAAAAACATCAAAGAAAAATTCATGTCCAGTATAAAGTGCCTGGAGATGGCTAGGTAAGTTCTGATTTTTGTATTCACATTTTGAAGCCTCTCTTCCTCAACACAACACAATGCCCGAGAACTCTGCACATTCTGTTTCCCGTGTATGAGTGGCAGGTTCTGCTGGCTGCTTACGGTTGGATGCAGGCAACAGGGAGGGAAAGTTGAAATATCAGTTGGATTTTTGACATTCTGTTCTAACTGGGAGAGACTGAGTCAGCTGTAGTGTGTGTGTGTGTGTGTGTGTGTGTATGACAGAGAGAACGAGCGAGACAGAGAGAGACAGAGAGAAGAGACTGATTCTGTCATCCCCAAACATCCCTGCCCATACATGCTTGAGCACATGTCTCAGAGCCAACTTGTGGCTTCCACTGTCCTACAGTTTTTCAGATGAGACCAGGTGACAGTTTTTCAGATGAGACCCAGATGACAAAAGCAAGCATGGTTTGAATCCTCATAAAAAGCAGTATGACTGACTCACTTGAATGAAGTAATGAAATGGGAGTTAACATTCCCAGAACCTCTGACCTTGCTTCATCAGCGGGAAAGTCCCCACTCAGCCCTGACTTTACAATATAAATTTGTCGGTGCTCATTTAACAGCGCTCCGTGCACTACTTTGATCTTCTTACATGAGAAGAGTAACTTTAAATTAGAAAAAATGACTTCTGATGACAGGAATAAAATTGATCTCCTTCCACCATGCTGGGCTTTGCCTCCTCTCTTGCATTCCTGAGCATGGAGCTGCCCAACTGGGTATTTGAGAGCTGACAATTCGGGGGGTGTGTGTGTGTGGGGGGAAGCCATGTGTGGAAAACAAGGTCTGGGCAACAGGAGGCAGATGGCAAATCTTCCCGGTTATTTTTATTTTAGTTTTGAGCAAGCGCACGGGAGATGCGGGGGCTTGTTCCTTCCAGCCTTATGTCCAGATGTACAGCACGCGCCATATTGCGCCACCATGTGCTGGGGTGAGAGAGTCCATTTGCAAGATGAAGGGAAGCATGCAGGGAGGTGGGGAGGAGGTTAAAACACACCAACTTCTAAGACTCCTTTAAATTGTACCATCTTGAGCAAAGAAAAGCCTGAATTATGTAAAAGCTGGCCAGGTGCCCACATCTGGCAATGGTCAGAGTGTTTTGTAAGCAGGCGGTTTCCACACAGCACGCAGAGCTGGGTCCATTCTGGAAAGAATGATGAGTCTGTGAAGAAGTCCGTGGAACCTGGCCCCCAGACGGATACCCCCCGGGGGTGAGGGCAGCCTTTGATCTCGTGGGGCAGCCAGGTGAGGTGAGTTATGTCCTCCCTGCTAGGACTTCAGCAGGACTGCGGGAATTCCTGCTTGAAGTGAAAACCATGCCTCCGTTCTGGTGTCAGGCTTTGAAATCCAATTTTCTCCAAGTTTTCCAAAGGTCCTAGAGGAAATAAGACCCTTTCCTGTGTCTGGGACTTTAGTCTTTCTGAGTAGACCACTCCCTCACATTCCCTTGGCTCCCTTACCCCAGATGGCAATTGGTGGTTCTTGAAAGCTCTACCACCGCTGTGGCCCATGTGTTAACGACCGTCTGTTTGCTGCTGTTAGGCCCGGACCCTGCCAGTCTTGTGGAGCCCGGAACCAGGGATCTGAGAGCACAGCCAACTGCACCCATGTGGGTTTTCTATGTTGGGGAGCATATCTTACAAAGGGGTCCCTACCTGGCCTACCTTTTCGGGATTTGGACCCACCAAACCAGTTGAGATAAATGCAGACACGAAGATGCGTTTTCTTTTCCTAGAGGAACAAAAGAAGAACATGTGTCAAGTGAGCACTTGGGGGGTCGTTTAATGCCAGCCCCTTGCCCCCATTCTGGGAGGCAGACTAGCAGCACCCACAGCCAGAAGTCGCCCCCTGCAGCCAAGCTTTTGTGTGGAGAAGCACATAGCTCTATAAGAGAAAAAGGTCTTGGGGCCTCTTTTCAAAACCAGCCCTGAAGTATGTGGTATGATTTAGATTTGTTCATAAAAACAACCCAGTTGGTTTCTGTCAATAGCATTTGAATTGCTTCTCAGATACTTAGTTCTTGCAGGATGCTTTATAAGACTGCATGCAGGCTGCGTTTCCCAAAGTCTGGCCAGCTCTACCATTTTCTCCTTTCCAGAGTGGGGGTGGAGGCAGAGAAGAGGTGAACACATGCCTTCTAAACTCTGATTTTCAGTGTTAATCTCATACTTCCATGCTGCATGACTTAGGTGCTATTTTAAAAGACATTCTCTGTATTTTCTCTTTCTTCCAGTTTTTATTTCCTATAGGAAGTTGTTTTGGAATTGACTTAAGCTTTAACACAATAGGCTCATCCCTACGGGGGCCATTTTCAGGAGCTCAGGGATGGCATCCTCCTGGAGCATCAGCCTGACAGATGTCACTTGAGCAGGAAGCAGGGTACAGGAATGCAAAACATGTTTTATACAAAATTGCCCATTTTCTTCATTCTCCTGCAGCTCTGGCTTATGGAATTCTTTCAATAACCTATGTCAATACAACCTTGCTCCTAAGAGTCTTGGAGTCTTGGCTACAGGAAAGCTATGATAGACAGTTTGCAGGGGAACGTGAAGAGTAGAGCTAGGTAGGTGTTGTTTGCTGTGGACCAGTCTTCCTTGCAAATGGCACTGATTGAGATTGGGAGTGCTTTGGGGAATGAAATAATAATATGAATAATACAAAATAAAATCTCTTTGTTCAATGCTTATTTGAACTGGGTACTGGTTTAGGCAAAGCATATTTGTCTCATTTGCCTCCGACCTCCAGAGACACCTTCTCAAACATCACTCTCAGGCCGGCAGAAAGGAAATGATGCACTGTGTTTTGCCAAGACTGATCTGGGCCATCTTCTGTATTTGCAAATAGCAACCTACAAAAGGGTTGGTACATAGACAAGTAGTAGAGGAAGATAGAACTAGACCAGAGTGTTGGCTCTACCATATGTTGGCTATGAGACCCCAGGCAAACTTGTTAAGCCTTTGTTTTCTCCTCCATAAAATGGACATAATAATATTTAGCTATGAACTTCAATTAATACAAAGCACATAAATTGTTTAGCATAATGCTTAGCCAATAGTAAATGCTTAACAAGCAGTGGTAATGTTAGTACTATTATTTGATCGCATTGTTAGCTTTCCCCAATATGCTCCCTAAAGAATGAGAATGATTCCGATTTATCATCTAAAATCTTGCCTTCTCTAAGTCTCATCCATAGGTCTTGATTCTGACATTGAGCCCCTTGAAAATGGGCTTGACCTGCACTACAGTGTCTCCCCAGGCAGAGCTGGTCCTGGCAGCCACAATTTACCATTTAGCGCCATGGTGCCTTGCAGATAAAGCACCAGAAATGCCTGCATGGAAGACTTTTCAAACCAAATGCAAGCAGTAAACTCAGACTCAAACCATGGAGATGGAGTCGGATGTCCTCACAAAATTACAACTTGGATCTTTGGCAGAAATCCTTAGTGAAGCTTGGGAAGACTTTCCTTTGAGGTAATCCACAGTGGGGGTGTGCCAATGAGGAGAAGAAGAGACATGCAAGGCTAGAAACTGAGCTGATGGTTTCTTGGCCTTGTAATTACATTGGAACGATTCTGTTTAATGAAATCCATTTATACTGTGTCCCAGTATTGTTCGGAGAGTTTTAGAGCTTATGATGGAAGATGGGCTCAGCCAAGAGGTAAGGTTGAGTCGTTCCAATCTCTGGAGTGACTGGAGACAGTGGGGTGTTGAATCACTCTATTGTACACCTGAAACTATATTATGCTTTATGTTAACTAATTGGAATTTAAATAAAAACTTTTTTTTTTAAAAAGGGGACAGTGGAAATGAGTATATATTCTTTCTAAACCCACTGAGTTTTGAGACATGCTCAGGTTATGATTGACGTTCACATGAGAAACTTCAGGTCATCTTAAAAAGGCCTGTCCCAGATCCTCCAAGTTGGCTGTGGAGGGAGGGGCAGCTGTAGCTCAGAGGTCACATCTCCAAGATTCACCTGCGCTTGGGTATCTCATTGCTCAGACCACGTTATGGCTCTAGGGATGGTACCCTGCTGTTGGTCTCTTCTTCAGGAATGTGGACAGATGGTATCCTTAATTCCCAGTTATGTGGTAGAGAACAGGGTATAATGTTACTGAGACTTGATTACATTTGAGGAATAATAGAAGAGAATGAAAGTGCAGAAAATAATACATAACTGGCTCCAGAGAGAATGACACCCTCCCTTCAGGAAGACCTTCCACCCAATCAAGGGGGTGGGCAGCCTGAACTTAGAGCCCCCAAAGGGCAACCGCACAAAACAGAGTAGCCCCAAATGTATGCAGTTGTCCAACAAATACAGTGATCCAACTTGTATATGCCTGAATGATACAGGGAATGGGGGAGGGGGTGTCCTCACGAGCTGCATAACTTCTGGGAGCTTCTTCAGTCCATAAAAACGGCGTTCCTCCTCTGGAGGAATTGGGGAAAAAATATTTGAAAACTTTGCCTCCAGCTATGATGTAGAAATCATTATGCACAGTCTGGATTAGGATTCCAGGGACAAAAGCAATCATGAGCAGGTCATAAAGGGCAGGTCTGGCCTGATGGGGACATGGTCTACAACTGCACCATTCCACTGGGGGAAACGCAGCCTTAGAAGACCCCTCTGGTCTAGGCACTAAAGGTAAAGAGAATTTTTTACAATGTAGCAATGTAGAAAGCAGGTGGCTGGAATAAAAGCCCCTTCTGGTCCTACCACACTCTTGAGGCTTTACAGAGGCTATTCCAGGATTCCCTGCTCACAGCTTGGTGGTGAATGCCCTGTAGTCTGGCTCCTCCCTCTACCTGCCCAAATCCTACTGCTGGCTCCCAGCTTTCCCGGCTGAGACTAGAGCCTGGCCCGAGAGGCCTGTCGCTCACAGGTTGGTGAAGGAGCTCATCCAACAGGCCATGATATGAAGGGGTTTTCACAGGGTGGGAGGGACCCAGGGAAGTGGTCCCAGGGGGCTGCTGGGGGCAGGCTGTGGGGGGCGGGGGGTGGCCTGCCCAGGGCTGCCTGTTTCAAATTCAGGGAGGGGAGGGCTTGGCCAGGGCACAAAGAACAGGCCCAGGGCTCCGTTCACCCAGAAGACACATGTGGTTCCATTCAGTTCACTTTTGGATAATAATGCAGTTTTCTTTTGTTGTTTGGTTTGTTTGTTTGTTTTTTAAGAATTCACATTTCCTGTGCCCAGGGTTTTCCAAACACCCCCATGCGCTGCCCTTTCCAGATGGAAAGGCCTTTGAAGGAGCGAGTCTCTCCGGCACCTCCCACCCTGAGCAGAAGCTCCAGGCAGCCTAACAATGGGTTTTATTTTAGAGCATTTTCTGTTTTTCAGAGCTGAAAGCACTTGAGAATTTTTTCCTGGTGGAAGTGCAGTCGCCTGAAGGTACTTTTGTTTTGAAAGGGAAAAATCAACCAGGGGAAAAAGAGCAAGTGACATGTGACATTTGGGTATGAGCCCTTTGGGAAGGGCGATGAGGAGAGCGGGGAGCTTCTGGCTCAAGGTGGAGGACTTTTGGGGAGGGCCTGGCGTCACCCGCATCTGAGTAGCCCTGATCAACACTGAGAGGAGCTCTCTTCATGAAATGTTCCCTGCATTTGTTATGTCCAATAGGGGCTGGGTAAGAGGCCTAAAGAGAGAAGCCAGTGCTCTCAGGAATGAAGCATTAGGAACTTATCTTACATTTCCCTGCCTGTTCTGTGCGGAAACTTATCAGCACGCTCCCTCCTCTGGCAGTTTCCAAGGTCAACCCCTGGGGCAGGGCCCTTCTCCCCAGCCTCCCCCGGCCTCATGGCCCAGCTCAGAGACTCTTTATACTCCATCTTTGTTCACTTCGGAGCTGGGGCATTCTGCAGGACAGAAGTGAGGAAGGCACTGGGAGGATCCTGAGACAGCAGGAGAGGGTGGGGGAAGGGACCCAGGTGACAAGTACCACTTGTGCATGAGGGGACTATGTCCTAATGACAGCTTCTGGCATTCACTCCCTTCCTGAGCACACATCCCTGGGGGTTCCTGTATCTGAGGGAGCTGGAGGCTCTCTTTGTAAGAAGGGCCCTTGTGGAGTTATCCTCAGCCAAAGAGAACAGTGATAAACACACCACCTCGAGCTGAAGGAGCATCCTCTCCCCCTCCCTGCATTCTTGCTCACACACAAGATGAGAGTTCTGTCTTTTCCATGGGAGGATGCATGGCCCAAGTCTCTCTGTCTCTCCCTCACCTTGAACCTACCTTCTGGCTACAAGCCATCCCCCATCATCTCTGCTTGCAGGTGCTGGACAAACCTGGGCACTACCCGAGCCATCACACTCTGTCCCAGGCTCCTGGGCACCTTTTCCTCTACAAGGTGCATGGTGAGCCACAGCTGGCCATGGGGCTGTTGGGCAATGACCGCTTCGCAGCCCCATCTCTCCCCTAGAGTGGATCCCAAAGTCTCAGCCTAGGAGAAAGAAGCGGAAAACTTCTTTATTTCTCCCAGCCAGTTACAGGCCCTCTTGCTGGGGCCCTTCCCCCCAGCCAGGAGGGTATGGAGCCCAGTGGCTAACTTTAGAGCAGCCGTGGGAGAGCCCTGGAGGTGCTGGCAGGTGGTGAGGGGCATCTTCTGCCCTTGGTGCATGAGGATGTTTCTGACTTTGCTGACCTGGAGCCGGAGTGGGATATGAGACTTTGTAAAACTTTGCCCAGAAGTTTCTTATAGTCTGGGAGGTGTGGCTTCTCTCCTTAGAACCCGCTGGTCTGAAATGCTTGTGAGAGATTTGCTGTCTCAAGTGAAACTTCCCAGACAGTCTCATAGACTGCATTTGCAGAAGGGAACTTAATCCCTGACCCTAAAGATAGTTTCCGGTATTGCTGATGTCTACCTTCTGGGAGCCCCTGTCTTGCTAAACCAGAAGGAATATTTTGGGCAATGTGCAGTAGGGGGATTCTGGACAGGAGATGGGACCAATCTGTTTGAGTTTCGGGCCAGGACCGTCTTCTGGCTCTGCCTCTCCCAGGCACTCAGCAGGAAGGCAGCACTGGCTTCCTTCCCAGCAATAAGGTCTCCTTCAGGACTGAGGTGGGGCTGACTCAGTCCTCCCGACATGACTTGATGGCCTCTTGAACAGGCAGAGGAGTCCTTAGCATTCACTGTGTCCTTTCAGGCAGAACCCCGTGGCTTCACATATCTCTCATCACTAGACAGCTCTCCACGTTCCAAAAGGCTCCTTAGCTTTTCTTGCAGGCTTGCCATGGCCAACAGCTGCTTGCATCACTTTTCTTCCAGTCTTTCTCTTACCGTTACAGCTGAGTCAAAAATCCAGGCAGAATGGAAAAGGAGAGGGCCCAGAAGATAGAGAATTTTTTCTTCTTCCCAGTCATCCTTCTGCGATCTACTGCTATCTGCACCAACCACCACAAAACAGTGCTCTGGCTCTTCCAGAACCTCTGTGGATTTTCCCACCCCCACGTCCAGAAAGAGTTTAAGAAATGCTGGATTGGGTTAGTGGTATTCCACCAGGTTTATGAAATAAAGTAAGCAGGCTGTACATGAAATTTCTACCCACAGAAAGCTTTATGACAGCCTCTTTGGAAGCATTCTTTGAGGGGTGTGTCATTTACTAGGAAGCTCATTCTGGATAATGCCATAAAAAGGATTATCTTAGCACATATGCCAAATCTTTAATCAAATAACAATGTATAGCTGGAGTCTGCCAAGACTCTCTGGATAAAAGCCACCATGATTTCTCCCTACAGGGCTATAAGCAGATGGAATCCGATGTATTCCTCACAGTATGAATGAATAACGCAGTAAGAAAGTTCCTTGGTGAATCTGCTACAAGTACCTTAGATGAAAAAAAGATTGTTTCTTCGTATTAATATTTTAGTGTCATAGGGTCATTGCCAATTGGCTGGGCTTGCTGCTCGAATGAACAAATGCTGACATTCCAACCTCAAACGCTGCTGCTTCTAAGAAAGCCCATGACAGGCTCTTGAAACCAATCATAGACCAGTCGTAAATGATGTTCAGCAGGCAGTGTTTATAGGCTAGAAAAGCGAGGCAAACCATCCATGATCATGCCAGAGGGAAGAGGTATACTTCTTGTACAACATCCCCCATTATTTGATTGTTTCCAATAGTTCCATATTTATGAGAAGATGGTCTGTACACTTTTGCCTGTAAGTATAAATTTTTCAATATGGGTTACTTGGAGTGTTGGTTAGGGAGCACAGCTGACCATTTGGAGGGCCACCTGGTCTAAATTCTAAACTCCTGAAGCATAGTCTCCAGAGGCCCACAAAGATTCTGAGGTTCCTAGAGCTCTGAGAAGTAGGTGTAGAGACTACTGAAGATGCGCATCCATCTAACCATCATGTCAACATCCAATTACTTATTTATTCATCAAGAGAGGGTGCTGAGAGATGTCTTTGAATTGGTTTTAGAAAAATGTGTTCCATGGGAAGTTAGCAATTACTGTCTTACTGACAGGAAATAGACATGACGCATTCATGAAAAAGATGGACTTCAATGAATTAGGACAAAGATTTCCCAACCCAACACGACTGCTCAGCATCTGATTCACATGTTGAACATGAAGTCAGAAGCTATCCTGAAGTTGAAAAAGGCTCATGATATGAAAGCTGCTTGAGTGCCCCAGGAAAGCATCAAAGAGAGTGACCACCAGGGTTTCCCACGGGACTGCCATGGAATCATGAAGAAGGCACGTGGCAGAGGCACAAAGGAACTTATTCTCTCGTCTTTGGCCATTGCTTTGGAAGTAGAAGGCACCCAAATGATTAGGAATTTTCCACCTAGGAAAAGGGGAACTTTTCAGCTTACTATACCAACTTCTTATCAATGTTGATATATATTGTTTCACGTTAATTAAATAAAAAATAATATCCTGTGCCAAAAGACTTGATGAGAAATGGCATACAGGGAAAGAAATACTGATTCAATTTAGTGTTTAATGCAAGTAAAATACGTAGCAAACAAGATAGATTATTCATAAAATACTGAATCATACCCTTTCACGTCTGTAAGAGTTGGCATGAAGGTCATTCACTCATTCAGCAAATGTTTACTCATAGCAGGGGACTTTTTTCTGTGCTGCATGGGGCACCTCATGTTACTTCACGTAGGGCTGATGTCACATGGAAAATGGCCAGTGGTTTCAGTGTCCATTCTGGAGCATGGAAAGAAACATCAATTCATGCCAGACCGAAAAAGCCACCCCCAAGGCCACTTTCCTTAATCGTTCTCTAGATAAGTTATGGTATGATGGTAGCCACTGGGACCTACAAAGCTGAAATGCCAGTGGCTCAAAAGAATGAAGGTTACTTGTCTCTCATGTAATAGTTTCCAATAGGTTTTCCCCATCAGTGAATAGCTCTTCTTCAAGCAACAATGTAAGCCCCAGTTCTTTTCCTTGTGTGGTGCTGTCCTTTTCAACTCTTGGCTTTCAGGTTCTCCTTGCTCATCTGCATCAAGCCAGGGGCAGAAGAGCATGGAAGCAGATGTGTAGGAAGTCTTAAAGGGCCAGAACTGCTGTCACACATCACTTCCTCCCGTGATTGAGTCAGAACTCAGTCAATGCCACCTCCCAAGCCACAAGAGATGCTGGTACAGTCTAGCTGTGTGCCAGTGAGGGGGAGGGATACAGCGGGCTCCACCACAAAATACATTTCTTGAAAGCTTACAGTGGGCCAAGCACTGTGCTAAAGCGTAGCATGTTTGAATGGTATGCACGTGTTACATGGAGCTCAAGTCACTTATCAGGTTCACAACTGGTGTGACAAGTGGCAGAACCAAGACTGGAACCAGGTAGTGTGACTTCAGAACACACATCCTTCCCCACCATGCAGTCTGCTCTGCTCTACAATCCAGTCACACCCCCACCCCCAAAACCTGGTGGGGGGCTGCTCAGAGCACAGCTTACTGCCTCTGTCTCCCAAGGGGCAGCCTCCATAGACAGTATTTGGTGTGTGTGTGTGTGTGTGTGTGTGTGTGTGTTGAATGGCTGGTACAGGTGCCTTAGGTGAGGTTTTTCTAAAATTCTAGAAATATGTTAAATAAAACGTAATTTAGGAAGAACTCCTGAAGAGAAACAAAAAATCTCTTTTTAAAGACCTCCAGTGAAGGCAACCTCACAACTTTCTTTGATGATATCTTCATCTCTAACCAGATTAGGAATTTCCTCTTTTTATCTTATGCTTCATGTTCTGGCATAAATTCTGCCTCCCTCTTTACTAGAGATTGAGAACAGCTGTTCTCTTTCCAATTTATTAGATGTAAGATTCACTTTTATTAAGTTTCGTCTTTTTTCCCCTCTCCAGGCTGAAAGTATTTCATTTCCTTGCCCCATCTCTCCTCAGAAGCTCTCCAGTTTAGGGCTAACAGCATTTTGAGGGTGGTCTTAGAGTCCATCCTCCATTCTGCCAGGGGACCTAGGATTGAGCACAGAGCAGTGAGCTAGGGCCAGGAGCCATGAGGCAGGGCTGCCTCTGCTTCTAACTGTGTGACCCTCGGCATATGACTGAAACTCTGCGCTTGAGTGTCCTCATTTCAAAGAGAAATGGGTAGGATAATTTATTTCTAAATTTCTTCAACTCTTAAGCTCCTTTGAATGAATCTTAATAATTTCATTCTAATGTTTTTATCTTGACTTAAAGCATACCAACCCCAAAAAGACCAAAAAAAAAAAATCTTTGTTAAAATAAAGGTCTGAATCACTTGATTTTACACTTTCTGGGTGCTGGAATCTTGACCAAAAATCAAGTAAGACTTGTCCAGTTTAGATATTTGTATTTGATCACCCTGTGTGTGTGTGTGTGTGTAACTCGGATGATTCAAAAGTCAAATATAAAAAGGTATAGATTGAGGAGTCTGACTCCCACACATCTTCCCTTCCACCCTGTTCTCTAACAGCTCATTATTTCCTCTCTATCACTACTTTTATGTGTTTCCCATATATTATTCCAGTGATGCTTTATGTAAATGTGAACAACATGCTCTCTCTCTCAAAAACAAAAAATGTGAGAAATATGTTCTTGTCCTTCTCCATTATTATTATACTCTCTGTGCCTTTCTTTTTTTAAATTTATTTTTGATTTTTTATTGTGATACAGTTGACATATAATGTTTTATCAGTTTCAGGTGTACAACATAATGATTTGATATATGTGTATATTGTGATATGATCACTACAATAAGTCTAATTAACATCTATCATCACACATAGTTACAGTTTCTCTTCTTGTGATGAGAACTTCTAAGATCTACTCTCTTCACAACTTTAAAATATACAATACAGAATGGTTAACTCTCTGTCAGGTTGCTGTACATTATATCCCATGACTTATTTATTATATAACTGGGGGTTTGTACATTTTGACCACTTTCACCCACTCCCACCCTCCTGCATCTTTCCTTTTTCACTAGGCTCTGACATCGTCCCACATCTCTTTGGATGGTATCCTCACTGTTTTCCATAGCTGCAAAGTATTCCATTGGGTGAATGTATCATGATTCATTCAACTCATCTCCTGTAGATGGATACTTGTCTTGTTTCCAGTCTTTTGTCATTACAAACAATGCTGCAATAGATAACTGTAAATATGTGTGCAATTCCTTCTGTAGGATAAATTACCAGATGTAGAATTGCTAGGTCAAAGAGTAAATGCACTTGAAGTTTCACTAGATTTTGCCAAATTGCCCTTCATGGGTTGTACCATTCTTACATTTCCACCCTCGGTACAGGAGAATGCTGTTTTTCCACAACCTCCCCATTGGGTGGATTGTAAAATCATTGGACTTTTGCCAATATGATAAGTGAGAAATGGTAACTCAGGATGGTTTAGATTTTATTTTCTTTTATTAAGAACAAGGAGGGTACCTGGATGGCTCAGTCGGTTAAGTGCCTGCCTTCAGTTCAGGTCATGATCCCAAGGGTCCTGGGATCGAACCCCACACCTGGTTCCCTGCTCAGCGAGGAGCCTGCTTCTCTTTCTCCCTCTGCCTGCAGCTGCCCCTGCTTGTGCTCCCTCCCTCTCTCTCTGTGAAAAACAAACAAACCCACAAAAAAACAAAAACAAAAAACAAAAAAACAAAAACAAGGAACTCAGAGTGCTTTGGAAGTAGCAAGCAGATTTGTTGAGAATGACAGAATCACACCATGGTAGGAACTGTATTTGATTTACTACTTAAGCTCTAAACCAGAGGTTCTCCAGCTGGCTGCACAGTGAAATCACCTAGGGAGCTTTTTAACAAATGTGGGAGCCTGGTCCCACCCCACACCAATGAAAGCAGAGGCCTTGGAGACACTGCTTCTGCTCGTTGTCCCTAAAACTAAAGTTCTCTGGGTCGTGTATCTGCCTTTTCTCTAGCTGTGTCATCTGTGTGGCATCTGGGACCAGCTTCCATATTCTCCTTTTCCTTAGCTATGGAGGAACATTCTAAGTCTTTTTTGTAACAAGCATCACTTCCTGCTTGGGAACAAAGTTGCAAATAGACTCCATTGAATGGCATGTCAGAACCGCTCTAGATTTTCAGAACATATTCCAAATGGAAATAATCTATCTTGATAACATGTATGTATGAATGCCAATAAACGGATACTCATCTATATTATAGAAATAAAATTGCGAAGCTCCACGGCACCAATTTCAAAATCATCTCCCATAACCAAGAACTAATGGCTTAGGCATTTATACAAGTGGTAAAACCTTGGCCACATCTCTAGTACACCTTCTGAAACTATGGTGGCTGGAGGGGCTAAGATTCTGGTCTTTGAAGGCCAAGGAGATTTCAAGATTTGATCCAAGCGGTACACAGACTAGAAGTGGTAAGATGTTGCTGCCCTAGACTGTTGAATCACAGATCTGTACTTCTGAAACAAATAATGCAACATATGTTAAGAAAAAAGAAAAAGAAGAAGATAGCAGGAGGGGAAGAGTGAAGGGGAGTAAATCGGAGGGGGAGACGAACCATGAGAGACGATGGACTCTGAGAAACAAACTGTGGGTTCTAGAGGGGAGGAGAGTGGGGGGAGGGTTAGCCTGGTGATGGATATTAAAGAGGGTACATTCTGCGTGGAGCACTGGGTGTTATGCACAAACAATGAATCATGGAACACTACATCAAAAACTAATGATGTAATGTATGGTGATTAACATAACAATAAAAAATTAAAAAAAGGAAGAAGATATTGATAAAACAAAAATTAAAAAAAGATGTTGCTGCCCTTCTTCCTCATGCACTATAGAAAAAACAGTTCCCTTCTTTGTCCTTCAAGCAGGGCAAGCCAGTTGGTCTCAGCGAGGGAGGTCCTTGTTGGGGCATGGGAGAGAAAAGGGCATGCAGTGTGTCTTTCAGGGCAGGGAACTGTCCTTTGGGTCAGAGGTATCTAACTCCTGCAGTCTTGGGTTTGCCCTGGGGTTTGCATGGATTCTAAGTCAGCTGCAAAATTGGCCTGCAGTGAGTATGGAGGCAGAAGTCTGGCACGGACACCCAGAGAGTTTGCAGAGGGCACCTCACAACTAAACAGCCTTGGTTCCATCCAACTTCAGCCACTCAGTGTTCTTTGACAGCAAAGACCAGTGATAATCTGCTCACGTGGGTATCTGGGTCAAGTCAACCAGGAATAGGAGCATTTATCAAATGAATTTGGGATAGTAAGTGGGGACTCTATCTACAAATAACTGATCATTTTCCATTCTTTTTCCAATGTATTCATGATGCCCACGTTTTATTTCTGACAACTTCTATGGCTTGGAAAGATGGCGTTAAGAATTTGACAATGAGCAAAACTATCCTTCTTAGTGTCTTCAAGGTCACAGACTCCACTACCAAGAGAACAGGGACAAGTTCATTCCCATGGAGAGAATGGCTCTTTCCTCTCCTTCGGCTCTCATCCAGAAAGAATGGTCCTCGCTTTTGAGGCTGTCACTGATGCAGGTCGAACTGTGTGGAGAGATGTAGAAGGCCAGTGAGTGGGGACACTCGCTGCACTTGGATTGTTCAGAGTGGCGATGGAGGCCCCTGGGGACCACCTCGCCCAGAGCAGAGACCTGACCCGGGTGTGTCAGCAGGGCTAGTTTCCCAGGACTGAAAACACCCAGGAATAAAGACCACAGATTTCAGTGGGCTGTGTTCTGAATTCAAAAAGTTCTTTAAGAACAGGGAATATGTGAAGTCATATCTGGGAATCAAACAATAAAAGGGGGATAATTTTTGAAGCAATAGGGCATAATGTACTTGCCACCATGAAAGTCCCTGAAAAAATGTTGTCAAATATCCAGTGTCCCTCCATGATGCACAGAGTAGACTTTCATTCCTTGTGAGCTTTCTGAGGGAGGGAAATAGCCGACAACCCAGTTGTTCAAAATCACAAACTCAAAATAGTTATATTGGCTGTTTTTAAAACTGTTTTACCTGGTTATTTGGGCACCCACAAAGCCCAAACCAAACATTCACTTGGTTTTCTTCTGGTAGTATCTAGAAAAATTGATTTTTTTTTTTCTTTTTGGCTGCTTCTTGACCTCCCTTTTCCACAGTGATAGTTACATGATGGCCAGCCTTTCATTCCGAGTAATTGCTTGGTAGTACCAGACACTGCTCTTTCCCACAGCGTGTCTCCCTTCTCTATGACACTGAGACAAAGGGAAGTGACATTTCTCAGAAAAAAGTTGGAAAATTAGAACCCAAAGAAGTGTGCCGCTCAGTGACCCAAAGATTCTGGGAGGTGCCAGATCCACTTTCTGCAACCAGGGTTTCCCTTTCCCGGTCCCCAGAAAGAAATGCCATCCGTGCAATTTTCTGCATCTCATTCTGAATTCACGAAGGTTCTCATTATATTTTCAACATGAAACTTCAGCTTTCAAAACTAACCGTGTCAGGATGAAAATGAAAAGATTTGCAAGCCTCTGTTAACAGGAATAGTTAGAGGAACAGAATCCCCAGGTGTACTGACCGCTCCCTTCCCTTCAAGGATGAGGACAGGCCAGAGAGCCTGGTTCACTCCCAGAACCTTCCCCTGGCTCTCCTTGAGGCCCTGGCCAAACGGCCTTCTGCGCCATCCTGGAGAGACCCTTTTTTTTTTCAGCAGTCCTGATGGGAAATGCAGGGGTTTAGAAACTTCTGCAGGAAGCTGGCCAATGCCTACACTTTTCAAGTTTACCTGGTGTCCTCAGCTTCCTTGAGGAAGGAGCACAGGCAGGATCCTGTTTGAAGCGTGGCCCAAGGCTCAGCCGTGTCACACTCCAGGGCTCTGCACTTCTGCCTGCCAAAGGAGTTTGTCCAGCATTTAAATTAGGTGGAATTTCGCAGAACCAGCACACTGATAGGTTTTTAAATAAAATGTTTTTCCAGAGAGAGTTGTCCATACCTATGGGGAAATGTCCTGAGCTTTTCCAGGGAGGAACCGGCCAGACACCTAGCCCCGTGGAATTCCCAGCCAGGCCTTGTGCGGAGGTTAAGGACAGCTTTCGGGGGCAGCACAGCGAGTTCAGGAATTGAACAGGCGCCAGACAGGTGTTATTTGGTCCAGAATTATCACAATCTTTGTTATTTGCATCATAAATGTGCCCCCTACCTCGTTTACTTTTAGTCATGAGAAACCTCCTTCCCTGAGGGATCATTAGTGGGAAAGAGAGGCTGATTTCAGATATGGTTGCTGGAGGAGGTAACTGATAGCCCGTCTACCCGGCCCCAGTGCAGGCCAATGGGGAAGCTCTGAGGACGCAGCCTGCACGGGAAGGGTGGCCGATGCCAGGGACGCGGAAGCTGGGGCGCACCATGGGCCTATGGGTGACCAACCCATGAAGCCAGCAGGTACACTTTGGATATACGGTTTGCAATCCACAGAGGGTGAAGACATGAAGGCCCTTCATGACATTTTGGTTGGAGATCCAGAATTTGGCTTTATTTTCTATCACCACCATGAAAGGAGCAGAAATTGTAATTTGTGAAGTGAAATTCATCAACACATGGAGAGTTAAAAAAAAAAAAGCAAAGTGTAAATAAACTATTCTTGAGGAGGTCGTGTGAGGGAGTTTTGTTTTGTTTTTTTTCTGAAGCATGGGCTTGGAGCCCATGAATCATTGTGCTTTACTCTTAGCCCTGCCACATAGAGGTGGTGAGAATTGCACTCTGGGTCTCAGTTTGCTTGTCTTTCAGGTGGGAAAATTACAGATGACTTATGAGAGACCTGTGGGTGTTGTTTATGAAACTATCCCTTCATAGTCGCTTTTCTTTCAGTGAATGGAAGACTTTAAAATTCAGTTTTCTGCTTGACCTAGGTCAAATCTCCTTTGGTTCAGTCCTTGTTAAAAAAGCCTTTCTAAAATGCATTCATGCATTAATTCTGACTTCCTCTGATTCCTTCAAAAAGTCAACATGCTATTCTTCTATTATGAATATTCATTCGTAGCTTTGCGCAGTGGCAGTATCGTAGCCAATGAGGTTTATCCGAGGCGCGATTATTGCTAATGAATATTCATTCGTATTGACCCGTACTGTGAATGTAAGAGATCTGGGAAATTGGGATGGACATGAGTTTTAAGGAACTGTAGATATTTTAAAATATCTAAATTCTGTTCCCAGTTTTCTCATTTATTTATTTTTCTGGAAATTGAGTAACATAAATAAGAATGTAATTATTTAAGAGTTTTTATTGAGTTTAAGTTTATTGAGCTTTTGTCATACATAACCATCTCATTATCTGCCTGTCTAATATTTATATGCAACTTAAATCTATCAACTAGGATGAGGTTATGCTTTGGGTACAATTTGATTATGTGTCTAGAAGTTATTTCATGACATTGGTGAACCTGATTTGTACACCATTCATAGAATGGAAAGATTTAAAACCCAGAGAGAAACGACAAATAGACTGTCTCCTCATTCTGTCCATCAGCATTTGCTGAGTTACATTGAGCTCTTCGCATCGGATGCTGTCAGATCTGAAGTGGTACCGGTCATGGGAGGGGCAGATTGAGGGAGATCTTCAACCATCTCATCATTCTGACCAGGAGCACATGTGGGTTGTGGAAAGGCCTCCTTCCAGGGTTCCTAAAAGGCGGGGGAGCCCCCTTGGAAGTGGCAGTGAGGGAAATTGGGCATGCCATTATCTGTCAGATCCACCTGCTGCTCAGGTCTGGCTGAAAATATGACGTCTGTGAGGGGTGAGCTGAGTGTATGTATTCTTCTCATACTCAAGAGTTTTCCCCCTACAGGTCACAAGCTGTTTGTGGGTAATAAATACATGGACTAGCATTACCAAAAATGAATGATGAGAATAGAAGGTACCTGAGTGACTTCTGTGTAGTGAGGCTAAGTATTATGTTATGAAACTTGTATTTCAGTTGTGTGTGTGAGTGTATGCCTGTGTTCTGGGTCGTGACATAAAATGTACTTCTTGCTGTAGGTCAGGGTCAAACAAGATTAAAATGTCACTGAGTTGGCAATGGGTTTCCCAGTGGAGGTGGTTGGAATGGACTTTATCTCCTGTAAATCATGAGAGCAAGATTTTACAAATATGTGACAAATGACACACTAATCCTGTACAACATTCCTTCATATGCTCCTGGAGCAAAACAGGGAGAAAGATTACGATGGTCAGAACTTTGTCATCCATGAAAATAGAAGAGGCTAACAATTCGGAGCAGAGGACAAAGCTCTACCTATAAGAGAAAGCCTTCTTTTGTGGGAGAGGGGATAAGAATAATACTTTGTGTTCTTAAGGCAAGTACTATTATTCATCATCTTGATGGATCATCTGCTTTCCAACATCTCCTTGAATGCATCACTCCAAATGACAGAATGTCCAAACTTTCTTGAAACATTTTTAAACCTACACCTTTTTATTTAATGTTAGCATTTCCAACAAAACCCTGGAATCATTTCAGCTTCCATTCCAGACGTCAACATACACAGTTCTTCATTCCAGACTCAAACAAGCTAATCAGCATAAGCATTAAAATAGTTTAGTCTTGGGAGCCCTGGACGGGAGGCAGGAGAAGAGCAGAGTCCTCACCTGCACACCCCGGTCCTTGTGTCCTCCGCTGGTCATCTCCCCCTCCTCCAACCCCCTGTCCTAAGCCACAAACTGAGAAGGTGGGCCCACTTTGGAACATCTCTAAAGCTCTTCTGCACTGCAACCCTTCCCTTCTCTAGTCAAGTTAATTGTTTTGTTTTTTTTGTTTGTTTGTTGTTGTTTTTTTTTTGCTGCAAAAAGCTTTATTGTTTCCACTTGGTCCACGGCTTGGGAGAGGGCTCCAGGGTGGTTAAAAAGCTGCCTCGTGGCTGCAGGGAGAGGCTGAGGCACAAGCTCTGGCACCAGGGGGCTGTCAGAGGGGCCCCCTCAAAGGCTGCTGGTCTCCAGAGGCTCCTAGTCGTGCTTGAGAGTGAGCCTCTCGAAGAGATACTCGCCCAGTCCAGCCTGGGGGCCGACCAGCCTGCGGAGGTTAGTCAGGTGGTCGCCCATCTTCTTGAGTTTCACCTCCTCATCTAGGAAGTGGTTCTCCAGGAAGTCACAGAGATGGGGGTCTGCGCGGGCAGAACCCAGGGCATGCAGATCCAAAAGGGCCTGGTTCAGGCTCTTCTCCAGAACCAGGGCAGCTTCCATGGCGTCCAGGGTTTTCCCCCACTCATCTTGGGACGGCTTCTGGTCGTCCTGGAAGAGGGCGCGGCCGCCACGCTGGTTTTGCATCTTCAAGAGACGCTCGGCGCCCTCGCGCTTCTCCTCAGCCAACTCGCGGAAGAAGTGGCCCACACCTTCCAGAGCCACATCGTCACGGTCGAAATAGAAGCCCCGAGAGAGGTAGGTGTAAGAGACCTGCAGATGTATGTTGAGCAGGCGGTTGATGGCGGCCTCCACCTCGGTGGAATAATTCTGACGAATCTGGGAGCTCATGGTTGATTGGTGGTAAGGTAAGCTCGAAATTGGCTGTTGGCTGGTCTCGGAGGCAGCAGGTGGCCAAGAAGATGGCTCCCAAGGTTGCGACTGGAAAAGAGGTTGGAGAGTGGTCGTTGGCGGGTTGGAGGGGCGTCCCTGGGTCTGTTCCGTCCAAACACTGTTGAAGCAAGAATCAGATCCGCAGGACCGCCGGGCGCACTTCTCTGTTTTGTTTTGTTTTTTATGTCCAGGAACAGCAGGCTCCACCCACTTCCTTTCTCTCTTGCATTTTCTGCTTGAGTGTGGCTTAAAGCACAAGCTTACTCCTGTCTTCAGGGCAAGATAAGCTTCTGACGGCTGGTAGTAATACACATCTAACTGGCAAACATCGGGGCCATATGGACTGCTTTGGAGGTTGAATAAATGCCAGGACTGGTTTAACTGGGTTATTTGGAATGAAGGATGTTGTCTGTATTTACAAATTATTTAGTACTGGTAGAGTACCTTTCCTCCCAGAAACATTTTTTTCTGAAAAAAACATTTTTTGAAAATGCATTATGTGTTCTCTGCTACAAAAAACCATTTCTTGAAAAAACCATTTTTTTCAAGCTACCCTTCCATTCTCTCTAAATTTGCTTAATCTCATTCAGTGTAGGAGAACTCTAAGGCTTTTGACTCCAAGATATAAAAAGAAAAGAACCTAATAAAAATCACAGAATGTCAGGCTAGTGATCCCCCATACCAGTTTATCTCTGACTCGGGTGCTGGGAGATGTGTGCTGGGTGAGTACTGCAGTTTTCCTATGTGATGTTGATCTCCAAATATTAGTGATGCCTACAGAATATTCTCAAATTTCCCTTAAGACCCTATTAATTAGGTCTACTATGCATGAATTTATCTGAATCCATTTTGAATCTATTTATAATTTCCCCTGACATCCTCAGCGTAATTTGCTCCATATGTTTATAGCCTGCATAGTAAACAATATTTTCCTTCTATTTGTCACCAAGACAACCTCCCTCAAACTTTAAGGATTCTCTGTCTTTTTGTTTAGTGTTTGTGACTGAGCTGGGCTTTCCTCTGGCATCTTCATCCTGTTGTCTCGCAGCCTCTGTTCCCAGGCAGTGGAGTCCCCCCCAGTCCCCACCATGGTAGAAGACACCCCATCCATGTCCCTCTCTCTGGACTTTTTGTGAAATGTTCTTCTTGATGCTTGTGGGCAGAATTAGCCACAGAATTCTAGAGACAAGCCTTGAGATTTATGCTTTCAGAAGAATAACTTCTTTTGCTTTTAGAACCGGTTTCTTTGACACAACGACCCAGAGTCATGTCTGGGTTATCAATTAAAAGCTCATGTCAGTTATCATTCTGTCCAAAATAGACCTCACGCTTGACCAGTGAGGCCCCTAGCCTATCTAACGTAACAAAATAACTCACTGAAGATCTATTGTAAGTCTACTCTGAGCGAGTTCTCTACTTATAACAATCTCATATTCTAGTTGAGAAACTATGCACACATGCACACACACACACGAACATCACGAAGGAGTCACGGTTTCAACTAGGTTTGAAAAGATTTGGTAGAATCTAAATGAACAACAAAAGAAGATTAAATAAAGAAAACTTGTTAGATGTCCCCTAGTCTTCATTGCCACAAATGGAAGCAGGAATGACCATTTCATTGGCCAAGATGCAGAGACAGACTCAGAGAGGTTGAGAGTCTGCCCAAGGCCTGATCCTGATCCCTTTGGCTGGCAATATCGGATCCTATTCTCCAAGGCCCTCAGGACAGTCAGAGAATTCAACGTGAACCTTTTGCCCTGACCTGCCTTGCATTGTGCTTCCTGAATTTTTCCTGATCTTCCCGGCTTCTGACATCCTGAATTGCTTTCCCAGTTTTGGTCTTGCTGCCCTTGTGACCCAACACTTGGTTCTGCGCCCCAAGTGTGCAGTCTCTGTGTTCCTTCCCCATCATGGCATGGACTGCATGTGTGGCCACCGGGTCAGACCTCATCCTAATCCTGCTCATGGGACCTGACTTTTGTTCCAGAAATGGAACTCTGACCTATTGGATTGTAAAGTCTGTGTTTTTCCCCTTGATCCACAACACCTCCAAAGGAGGACTGACAGGAGATATCAGGTAGCAGAGAACACATAATGCATGGTGGCTTCCAGCTCAAACTCTTAGGAACATGTTGGCTGTTCCTCATTTGCTTTCATGGGCCAGAAAAACACAATATGAAAGTTGTCCAAGAGCTATTGAAGTGGAAAAAATACCCAATTTCTTTATTTTTCTAAATCAAATAAAATCTGACTTAATCTCCTATGCAGGGAGCTTAGAAAAAAAATGAGCTATTAGTCTCTTTTTGGGGCTTTCTCTGCCTCTATGTCCCTCTTCCCTGCTCCCGCTCCACCTTCGGATCATACAAGATACTGGAGAGGACCCCTCTTGTGGCTCCTGCTCTGCTGTGGCGCTTTCCCTGAGCTCCCTGATGCACCACAGGTGGGCCGTTCTTGGATCACTCCTAGTCAGGCCAAGAAGATCCCCTTGTGGTCCCTGAGAGAGATGGGGTACTGTACTCACCGGTTCCATTTTCTTCCCTGGCACACATATATCCCAGCTTGTATCACAGTGCAGTTGGGGTTAAGAGACTGGCTCCCACCAGTGGGATGTGGCAGAAGTGACGTAGATCACCTCCCAGAGTGACCACAGAACCCACCAGCTCCATCTGATAACTTTCTGCCAGGATAGAAACTTTCCATACCTGTACTGTCCACTATGACAGCCACTAGTCTTCTGGCATGGAAGACCTGAATTTTTAATTATATTTAATTTTAATGAACTTAAACAAATAGCCACATGTGGCTAGTGACCATCATACTGGGCATTAGAAATCTATCCCCTCATCCCCCTTCTGCAGTGACCTAGGAAGTCATGTGTTCTTGAAGGCACAGCTGTAAGATGGAAGCTGCCCAGGTCCTCAGGTCACCACATGGAGGTCAACTGCCCAGGAAAGTTGGTAACTTATAGCAGGCTTGACTCACTTTATGTGCCGTGTGAAACCTCCACGTTTTGGGGTGTATTTATTAATGCAGCGTGACTTTGGCAGGTCCTAGGCCTCACAGGTTCCCCGCACCCCAACTCTGTTGCCATCCCAACTGAGTCAGCTCCAACCCAGCCCTCCAGCCAGCTTTGACCCCTGCCCCCAGGGAGCCCATGTCCGTGCCCCTGCCCTGTTCCTTTCCTGTTCCTTCGCTGCTCAATCCCTTCCCTCTTCAACCTCCCATCTGCCAGACTTTATCCACAGCTATGCTAGGGCAACCTGGCTTGCTTATCCTCAGTGGGCCTAGACCATAGGGATAAAAAAAAAAAGTCTATTTTGTTTTTTTTACACTAAGCCCTGCCTAGCAACTTCTCTTTTTTCTTTTTTTCCAGCTCTATTCTTCCCCAGAGTCTGCCACCCAGAAAAACAAAGTACAAAATTTCTCAATAAGTACTATACTGCATTAAATTATTAATAAATCATCTAGTTTTAACTACAATTGCAGAGCTCTGGGAGTGAGATAAGGGAAGAAATTATTTTCCTTTATTCGTGCCAAGTTGGCACTTCTGTCAAAGTCCTGAGATCCTGGCATGGGAAGTTCCGCAGAAAAAATTTATTTAAAAGTATAACCCAGCTGGGGCAGGCCACAGAGAGCTCAGCTCGCACCCGACACCCGCCCCGGGCTGAAATCAGCATCCCACAGAATAAACCCCATCCCCACAGGGCCTTCGGAAGAAAGGCATATATGTTACTGAGACTTCCAGTCAGGTTTCTTGGAGAGACAGAGAAGAAAAATCACAGCCCATCTTTCAGAGTACAAGAAACTCTCCATCAAACATTTCTTTTAACCACCCCAAAGTTTCTCCCCCTTGCGGGCCTCTCAAATTCCCTCCTAACACTGAACAACTTCCTTTCTCCTTCAACTTGCGTCCCTCACTCAGCAAAACAACACCCTCCCAGAGCCGGTCCAACAGTGAGGACGTTGCCTCACACATGTCCTTTGTGAGGGGAGCTCGCCCACCACCCGCCACCCACCGGAAGCGGTTCCACAAAAACAATACGACCTCCCTATTGTTAGAGAGGGATGTAACCGTTAAGTGCGGCCTAACCATCTGCCTTTCTCTTCCTTTCAGATGGTCTCATGCCACCACCCGGGTGAGAGAGCACCCTGCCCCGTGAGCCGCTGCAGCTGAAGCCCCGGGATCTGGTCCTTTGAAGGGGGCCCCACTTTCTTGACCTGCGCTGTTTGTCCTGTGGCAGCCACAACACAGCGCCGGCCGGTTCCCTGCCCCAGTGAACCTGCAGCTTTGCCAACAGCTGGTGGAAGGAAGCTTGTTCTCCCCAGGCCGCCATTTCCGCTCCAACGCTCATTGTTCCTAGAGTTAGCTACCACACTGGTGGTTCAAAGCCATAATCTTCTTTTGCTCTCATTTTGGAGTCCCGTGTTTTCCCCATCCGCCTCTATTATCCTGAGAGCCTTATTTTTCCTCTTGATCCAAACCAAACACTGTTTATCAGTCATAGGAAGGGCTTTGCAGGGTTCCTGCCCACAGCGCAGAGTGATACACAGAGCTTCCTGTGCAAGCGTGGCCCTGCGCCAACACCGTGGAACAGG
The DNA here is from genome assembly GCF_003265705.2 of Callorhinus ursinus. Lineage (NCBI taxonomy): Eukaryota > Metazoa > Chordata > Mammalia > Carnivora > Otariidae > Callorhinus > Callorhinus ursinus. Next base: position 59,352,277 of record NW_027397073.1, read on the forward strand.
CTGTGGGGCAGGTCGGAGTCATAGACCACAATGGGCTGTGCCAGGGCCAGGGAGACACATCTGGCCTTGCTCTTCCTGTCACTGGGGGGGCCAAAGAGGGCCTCAGACCCAAATGTCAAAGCCCGAGTGCTTGGACTTTTCGCAGGAAGGACTTGGTGTGCATTGAGCGTGGCTCCATCAAGAACAAGTGGACAGATGTGGAGCAGTGTATGTCTTAGAAGCGTGCATGCTTTCAGAGCTGCTCATTGAAGCATGACGAAACACATAGGGACATTCCATTCTTAGAGTTCACTGGAACCTAAGGGCTTGGGGTGGGTCGAGCCCTGCCCTTTGAGGGGTAGTGTTGTGAAGGGCTCCTACCTGATCCATGAGGAGAAAGGAGGTTTCCTTCCCACCCCGTGCCCCCATTTAGCAGGCATGTGACCCCGTGAAGTTCCCTTATCTGCCAGCGTCTCAGTCTCCCTGTCTGTATGTCGAGGAAGCTGGACTCAAGGTCCACCGCTCTTCGAACTATCTGTATTCTGGGCATTCTGTAGAGTACTCACTAGATGCTGACAGAGAATATTCAGGAGGCTTGGCTCACAGATCAAGGGGTGGCCATTTATTGAGTCACTCCTGTGTTGTAGGGACAAGGATGGGCACTGGGAATACACGGGCAGCTAAGATGCAGTCTTTACCCTTGATAAGATCATAGTCCAGTATAGGAGACACACGAGTAGACAGTCATGATTCCATGTGTAAGTGGCATATGATATAGAGGTAAGTACAAGGTGCTTATAGAAGCATAAAGAAGGGATATATTGCTGCCTCAAGAAGCAAGAGTGGTTTTCTAGAAAAGTTTGATCTCCCTCTTGAGCAAGAACACATCGCCAGGCAGAGAAGGGACTGAAGGAGGCAGGGGAAGTGTGTTTCAGGAAGAGGAAGCCACCTGAGAGAGTTGTACTTGGAAAATGACCATTGTCTTCCCACCCACCTACAGTGGCTGCTCCCCACATCTGTGCCATGGGAGCCCAGCCCCGGGTCATGGCTGAGTAGATCAGGTGTAGATATCTGTTTTCAAAGTAGCTGGTTTAGAGCTCATTCTGGGCTCTATGACTTGTGGCCTGGATTGAGAAGCCGAGCTAGCCAAGTCAGTCATTGCTCTGGATTCTGAAATTGGGAACCAGAGACTGCTGTGCTTATCTGGGGGAACTGAGAGGATGAGTTTACAGGAATGGGAGTGCTGAGGCAGTGTTGGGGTTGAACCTGGGTGTGCAAAGTCATGAGGGAGAATGAGCCACGGGGGAGTGGAGTGGGAAGGAGAGATGAGGAAGGAGAGGACTTACTGGGGAAACAGAGTTCCCGTGCATCTTCTTCCACTGGGAGACCCCAAGAGGGGATCAGCCTCCAGTTACAGGAAACTTCTCATTTCTGTTCTCAGGAGTCCTGTCATTTTTACTGGGATTCTTTTATTTCCTTTGGATTTAATCTTACAAAGTTAAAAAACAATAATTATATAGACAAAATTTTTTTAAAGATTTATTTATTTATTTATTTATTTGAGAGAGAGAGAGAGAGAGAGAGAGAGAGAGAGAGAATGAGCAGGGAAAGTGGCAGAGGGAGAGAATCTTTCAAGCAGACTTTGCAGAATGTGGAGCCCAACCTGGGGCTCGATCCCACAACCCATGAGCCAAAACCAAGAGCTAGATGTTCAATGGACTGAGCCACCCAGGTGCCCGTATAGACAAAATTTTTTAATTGAATTGAATTTTTAAAAAAGATTTTATTTATTTATTTGCCAGAGAGAGAGAGTATGTGCACAAGCAGGGGGAGTGGCAGGCAGAGGGAGAAGTAGGCTCCCCGCTGAGCAGGGAGCCTGATGTGGGACTCGATCGTAGGACCCTGAGATCATGACCTGAGCTGAAGGCAGTCACTTAACCTACTGAACCACCCAGGTGCCCCTAGACAAAATTTTAACACACACCCATGTAGCTATTACCCAGAATTAGCAAATGGTAAGAATTTGTCATGTTTGTTCTGGATATATACATTATAAAAGATAAAAAATTACAACATAAATTTAATTTTGAATATTCTTCTTTTTCTTCCCTGGTCTCTCACTCTCTTCACAAAAGGAACCAATTAGAAATTTGGACTGTATCCATGAAAATTATATGAAGGGGCACTGCCTGCATCAGAAAGGAAAAAGATTTTCCAGAAGTGGGAGCTTGCATCCATGTCTCACTGATGAGAACTTTGTCACGTGGCAACTCCAGCATATGAGGGGGGCTGAAACCAAGTATGTCTTGGGCTGCTATTGCTTGTTCAATCTGATGTATTGCTTGGAACAAAAAACAATGATGTTAAGATGGAAACAGAGAATATATTTTGAATGGCACCAAGGTCTTTTAGCCAGTGAGACATATTGGTCAACTTATAGTTGTGGCTCTGGCACTTCTTATAGTTTTCTCTTTGTCTTTAGCATTCCTCATTCTCAAGACCGTCCGCCCATGAGTCCATTTATTTATGTGGATTCTGCTGAGGGTCTAGTGTGTTCTGTCTCCAGCTTTGGAAGACTCATGTCTTCTCCATCACCATTTGCTTTTTCTGAAACATTTTATTGTAGCGTCCCAGACTCTTTGATTTCTTTTTTATGTTTTCTGTCTTTTGCCCCTTGTCCTACATTCTGGATGATTTCTCCAGAGGTATTTTCTAGTTTTAATTATCTGTTGAGTTGTGTTAAATTTCTGTTCAACTATCCATCAGGTTGGTTTTTTTTAAATGATTTTTTTAATGATTATAGTCTATATTTATACACTTCCAATATGGTTGTTTTTCATTCTGATTTCTCTTATTTTGTAAGGTTCCATTCTTGCCTTATGGAACCCTTTTTTTTTCTTTATCTCTTTGAACTTGAAAAAGGGATTTATTTTAGGAAGCAGGACTGACTAAGGACTTATAATTGTTGGAACTGCGTGATGGGCACATAGAGCTTCTTTATTTTCTCCAATGCATGTGTTTGAAATTTTCCATTAAAAAGTTTTAATGATGAATCCATGGTTATGAGCACATAAGAACATTATTTTTTAAAGTTTACTAAGATGCCATTTGCCTGGTATGGGGTTATTGTCTGGTGTGTAAAGAGCAGATTTATTGAAGGCCCCTTTCATTACTCAAATATTAATTCAGTGCCTACTACTTCTGTGTGAGATAGCAGTGAACTATCCTAGCACTTACATTCTAGTGGGGTGACAGAAAATAAATAAAAAGAAATTTGAGGTGATTAATAAAGTTACATATACGTAAAAAAGTTTTAATGATAATATTTATTTTGGATTTCAGTTTTTTCCCCTAGTTCTAGGGGTAGTAGGTGTCTCATTTGTGGCATCTGAGACTCATTTCCTGCATCATTGTTATCATTCCTTGAGAGTGATTCTTTGGCAGATGCTGCTTTCTCTGGGACATGCAGATGAACCAGGCTTTAGGAGTGGCCCCACAGGAAGGCTTTGGTTTTGCTCCTGCTTGGTCTGGAGAGTTTCACTATTTAGCTTCTCTTCTTGGGCGCCTGGCATCATGTAGACAGTCCAAGTTTGGGCTCTGTGCACATGTATGGCCTAATCCTGGGCTCTGACTCCTACTACATAATCCCTTTTCCAAGCATAACCTTTGTGAATGGCAAGCTTCTCTGGTGCTTACCCAGGCCAATGGGCAGAATTTTGTCATTGTTTTCTCAGCCCTTTATGATTTATGCAGGACCTTATGCAGGTAGATAGGATCCAGCTTCTCTTGTGCTGGTCTGCTTCTCTTGATCTTATACCCATCTTGCAGGCAGCAAAGCCATGGAAACCTATGTGGTCTGAACTGGGTTTCATCTCCTACTAACTGCTGTGAATTTGAGTTCCTTATTTCTGGCACCTAGGGATTTCTCTCTTAGTTTTAAATATGCATCAAGACCAAAAAAGTTATTTTATTACATTTTACTACATTCCTATTTTGGGGCCAGAAGGAGGGGAGTGGGCTTGGCAGTCTGCTTAGGTCTGGACTTGGTCCAATGTCATTGCCTTTCCAAGAGCTCTTGGCATCCTTGTAATAAACTTCCACTTCTCTTAAGCTAGTTTGAGTGAGTATCTGTACCCTGCAATCAAAAGAGCTCTAAGTAGAACAGACATGATGTGGTCAGGGAAAGATGAAGTGATAGAAGATATAAAGATGATAAGCAGTTTTATCTCTGGGAATTTAGCAAAAGTTTTCAGCTGGGGAGTGATGTGACTGATTTGTACATGAGAAAGACATAGGATGCAGCACTTGGAAAATCAGAATTCTTGGGGATGGGGGCAGGGAAGAGAAGAGAGGCAGAAAGACTCTTTCTATGGCCATAGCAATAATGCAGGTGAGAGGTGATGAAGTCCTGAACTAAGGCAGTGGGAATGTGGGTTTTTAGGGAAAAAAAGATTAAAATTGTGAGTATTTGCTCTGCCTACACTAGGCATTTTTCATGCGTTTTCCCATTTACTGTTTGCAACACTCTGGAGAGTTCCAGATTTAATTATTATCCCAATTTACAGATAAGAAATTACAAACTCAGAGAGATTAAGTAATTTGATCCAAGTCATATAACTAACAAGTGGCTGAGTCAAAATTTGAATTTAAGTCTCTAACACCAAAGCCCATCCATGTTCTTTCCTTTACATACAGACCTTTCAATAGGAGTTGGTATAACTTGTATGTGGAAATGAGGAAGAAGGAAGAGTGGACAAGGACCCTTGAGGTTACTAACTTGGGGAGCTAACAACTGGAAAGGTTATTAAATTGAGAGAAGGGATACAGGAGGCAGAGCATGCTTGGGGAGGAAGGAAATTAGTCCATTTTGTGCAGTGGCTAGAAGTCATCTAGGTAGAGATTTCTAGTAAATAGTTGAAAATAAGGGGCTGAAGCTGAGGAAAGAGTTCAGCTGGAGATAGAACCTTTAAGTCATGGGCTTATTCCTGGTTATGGAAACCAAGTGAGAGGATGAGAGTCTTTAGTAAATTGGTGGAGTGAGAAGAGAACTAAGTGTATACCATGGGAGGTATTAATATCTGAGGAGAGGGCATAGATGGACCCAGGAAAGGAATTGGGAAATATGGTTAAAAAAAAAAAGTAGGCAGAGTATCTATAGTGAGTAGAATCTCAAAAACTAAGAGAAGCGAAATTTCTTTAAGAGGGTATTTTCAATACTAGCAAATGCTAAAGAGGTCAAACAGGATATAGACTGAAAATAAGACATTAGATGTGCCAATTTGGAAGTCATCGATGACCTTTGCAAGGACAGAGAAAAGGAGTGATTAATCCTGCCTGGGGCAGGCTAGAGAAAGGCTTCACTGAAAACTTGACATTTGAGTTGGGCCATGAAGCATGGTGGGATTGTGCCAGGCAGGGAAGAGGGTGAAAGGCATTTCGGGTGAGGGGAAAACAAAAATCCAAGCTAAGGCACCATTTGGAATTTAGTTAGAGCTCTTTGGATTTTCATAGGCAATATCAAGTTGGCAGCACAAGTATATTAGGCCATGTTTTGTTTTCTACATTTCAGAGAATCTTATGGTTTCTCTTTCCACTGTAGACATAATAATGGAGATTGGGAAATATGATTGGTGTCTTCCAAAGAGACATAGGGTTCAATCCTTTAGGAGAGCAGAGTTCTAATCAAGCAGAGTGAGTGGGAAGTCTCTACAGGTACATCTCACAGAGCATGTCATGATTTGGAAGGGCAATAAATGCAGGCTCTTGCAACAAGTCACCCAAAGCTCTCCATGGTTTGACATAGTCAAAGTCTCATCCTCAGGCACAGAGTCTGATGGGGTCCAGCAGCACTTGTGGGCAACTGTCATCCACGCAGTGACTCAGAGATCTGTGTTCCTTCCACATGTGCTCTGAAATCTCAGACCCTTTCACTCCCAGCAGGTGGATGGGGAAAAACCATACAGAAATCATACTAGACACCTAGTCACCCCAGGATGGAAGTGACACCTCACTGCTACTCACATTTGTCTGCCATATTTAGTCAAACAGCCAACCTAGTGGCAAAGGAGATGGGGAAATGTTTGTGAGCACTTCGATATTGTGAGCATTAACTGTATATTCCATTGATTGATATTAACATATTGATTATTAAAGTATTCTTTGTTTCCTTGGAAAATGTAAAAGGCCTTAGGCAATGTCCATTTTCTATGTTTTGGGATAAGCCTGGTCATCTGATTCAGGGCCTATCATCTCAGTCTGTTTTACAAAACAAAATTTCATGTTTTTCATGGGAATGTAAATTGGTGTGGTCACTGTGGAAAACAGTATAAAGGGTCCTCAAAAAATTAGAATAGAACTACCATATAACCCAGCAATTCCACCTCTGGGTATTTCACCCCCATGTTCAGTGTAGCATTATTTACAATAGCCAAGACATGGAAACAACCTAAGTGTCCTTTGACGGATGAATGGACAAAGATGTCACATGCGCGCGCACACACACACACACACACACACACACACACAGTGGAATTTTATTCAACCAAAAATAAAGAAGGGAAATCTTGTCATTAGTGACTAGAGGGATGGACCTTGGGGACCTTAGTCTAAGTGAATCAAATCACACAGAGAAAGATAAACTCTGTGTGATATCACTTATATGTGGAATCTAAGAAAAAAAAACTGAACTCATAGATAAAGAGAAGAGATTGGTGGTTGCCAGAGATGGGGGTAGAGGGTTTGAAAAATGGGGGAAAGGTGGTCAAAAGGCACAAACTCTATTGTAAGGTGAATAAATCCTGGACATGTAATACAATATGGTGACTATAGTTGCTATGAATGTAAAGCTTAAAATTTCTCACCACAAGCTAGGTGCCTGGGTGGCTCAGTCGGTTAAACATCTGCCTTCGGATCTGGTCATGATCTCAGGGTCCTGCGATCAAACCCCGCATCAGGCTCCCTGCTCAGCAGAGGAGTCTATTTCTCTCTCTCCCTCTGCCCCTCACCCCTACTCATACTCTCTCTCTCAAATAAATAAATAAAATCTTATAAAAAAAAGTTCTCATCACAAGAAAAAACATTTTTTTAACTATATGTGGTGATTGATGTTAACTAAACTTTTGCTATTATACATGTACCGAGTGATTATGTTGTACAATTAAAAATAGTAAAATGTTATATGCCAATTATGTCTCAATTAAAATAAAAACAAAAATTTCATGTTACTAGAATTCTTCCCTTACACTGTGAACAACTTTTGACCATAGAGTTGTGCTTATCTGTGTTAGCCAAAGTGAACTGAATTCTCAAGGTAGATTCAGTTTGAAGGATTCATGGTGTAACATCGTTGTGGTTGGTAGCTTGGAGAGCACCACCATGCAGGAGACCCTTTTCGAGAAACATCTATGTCAACTCTGCAGGCTGAAAATGAAGAAAGATTTATTTCATGTCATGATGGTACAATATCTTTTGTATATTGAACCAAGGACATCTTAATTTTTGTGTGTGAATAATATTATAAAAATATTTTTTATTTTATTTTTTTAAAGATTTTATTTATTTATTTGAGAGAGAGAGAATGAGAGATAGCACGAGAGGGAAGAGGGTCAGAGGGAGAAGCAGACTCCCCACTGAGCGGGGAGCCCGATGTGGGACTCGATCCCAGGACTCTAGGATCATGACCTGAGCTGAAGGCAGTTGCTTAACCAACTGAGCCACCCAGGCACCCAATATTATAAAAATATTAACACCAATTTTAAGAAAGAAAAAAAATCCATGCCTCATTCCTTTTTTATTTTCCCATATTTCCTTTCAATTTGTTTTAATACGCATGTAAAATCCTCATGGAGTGGTGCTCAATAGCACACTTTTTTTATCTTTATGCTTTTCTCACACCACATCATCTGCCTCTCTGACTCAACTCTTTGCCATTCGTGCTTTGTTGTTTGCATCCTGGTCATGCTTACCTACCTTGTTCTCCACCAATGTCCTCCTACCTCAAGATGTCTGTGGTTGACATCCTTGCAAATGTTCTTTCCCAACCTTTTCACATGACGGGTTTGTTCTCATTTTCCAATCTTTGCTCAAATGCCACCCCCTGAGAGAGGATTTCCTGAGCACCCCATTAAAAGCAACCCCCATTCTTCGTTATCACGTTAGATCACCATGCTTATTCAGATCATGACATTTTCCACAACCTACACACTTTTCTTTCTTTATATACAGTTCTGTTTATTTCACTGTAAGCTTCTATAATGAATATGTAAACTTTCTTCTTTTTTTGAATTTTTCTTATAGGCTCTTTTCCTGAATAAAGTCTCAGGAGAGAGATTGTTGAACAAATTTGTGAATATTGTTTCTTGAAATGAAGTTGCCGTATTGCTTTCCAAAAGCTGAACCAACACATACTGATGTCAGGGAAGTAGTTTGTACAATTTCACCTCATTATTGTTGATATGTGGTTATATGATATATGTACATAAATTGGCAATTTGGCTAAGTATATTAAAGATACATATACATATAAATACATACTTAAATGTATACATATAAATACATGTACACACATAGGTACATGAAATTTGGCAAGTTGACTAAGTATATTCAAGGATTATTTCTGAATTATCAGAGATTAATTAATACTTGAGTGTGAGATAAAATCCTGTATTTTTAAATCTTGAAGCCCAACTTTGAAGGAAAACTGTCTCCTTTTTTTACTTTAAATTTTTTATTCTTATGTTAATCACCATACATTCTATCATTAGTTTTTGATGTAGCGTTCCATGATTCATTGTTTGTGCATAACACCCAGTGCTCCACGCAGAACATGCCCTCTTTAATACCCATCACCAGGCTAACCCATCCCCCCACCCCCCTCCCCTCTAAAACCCTCAGTTTGTTTTTCAGAGTCCATTGTCTCTCATGGTTCGTCTCCACCTGCGATTAACTCCCCTTCATTTTTCCCTCCTGGTATCTTCTTCTTCTACTTTTTTTTTTCTTAACATATATTGCATTATTTGTTTCAGAGGTACAGATCTGTGATTCAACAGTCTTGCAAAATTCACAGAGCTCACCATAGCACATACCCTCCCCAATGGCTTTCACGCAGCCACCCCGTCCCTCCCACCACCCACCACTCCAGCAACCCTCAGTTTGTTTCCTGAGATTAAGAATTCCTCATATCAGTGAGGTCATATGATACCTGTCTTTCTCTGATTGACTTATTTCACTCAGCATAACACCCTCCACTTCCATCCACATCATTGCAAATGGCAAGATCTCATTCCTTTTGATAGCTGCGTAATATTCCATTGTGTATGTATACCACTTCTTCTTTATCCATTCATCTGTCGATGGACATCTTGGCTCTTTCCACAGTTTGGCTATTGTGGACATTGCTGCTATAAACATTGGGGTGCACATACCCCTTCGGATCCCTACATTTGTATCTTTGTGGTAAATACCCAGTAGTGCAATTGCTGGATCAAAAATTTTCAACTTTTTGAGGAACCTCCATACTGTTTTCCAGAGTGGTTGCACCAGCTTGCATTCCCACCAACAGCGTAGGAGGATTCCCCTTTCTCCGCATCCCCGCCAACATCTGTCATTTCCTGACTTGTTAATTTTAGCCATTCTGACGGGTGTGAGGTGGTATCTCATTGAGGTTTTGATTTGGATTTCCCTGATGCTGAGCGATGTTGAGCAGTTTTTATGTGTCTGTGGCCATTTGGATGTCTTCTTTGGAAAAATGTCTGTTCGTGTCGTCTGCCCACTTCTTGATTGGATTATTTGTTCTTTGGGTGTTGAGTTTGTTAAGTTCTTTATAGACTTTTGTTACTAGCCCTTTATCTGATATGTCATTTGCAAATATTTTCTCCCATTCTGTCGGTTGTCTTTTGGTTTTGTGGACTGTTTCTTTTGCTGTGCAAAAGCCTTTTAACTTGATGAAATCCCAATAGTTCATTTTTGCCCTGGCTTCCCGTGCCTTTGGCGATGTTTCTAGGAAGAAGTTGCTGCAGCTGAGGTCGAATAGGTTGCTGCCTGTGTTCTCCTTTAGGATTTTGATGGACTCCTGTCTCACGTTTAGGTCTTTCAACCATTTGGAGTCTATTTTTGTGTGTGGTGTAAGGAAATGGTCCAGTTTCATTCTTCTGCATGTGGCTGTCCAATTTTCCCAACACCATTTGTTGAAGAGACTGTCTTTTTGCCATTGGACATTCTTTCCTGCTTTGTC
>NW_027397073.1:59377486-59393105 GCF_003265705.2 Callorhinus ursinus
GGCCTCCCAATCTCCACCCGGAGGAGCTGAGAACTCGGGGCCCCGCTCCTCAGTGCGCCCCCAGAGAAAAGCAGTCACTCCCGTCTCCCCGGTCTCCGGCCGCACTCCGCGCTCACCCGGCCTGTGATCGAGCGTTGCTATCTCTGGCACCCGACCCCGTGTGGAGTCTCCAAACCCAGCAGATCCCTGCGGTGCGCTCCCGCGCCGTTCCTCCCCGGGAAGGAAGGGGAGTCTCCCCGGCTCTGCCGCTTGTTGGGTCCCTGCTGGAGGAGCAGTGGCCCGACTGGGCCGCGGATCACAGTTTATGGCAACCCCGAGCTGAGAGCCCGTGCCTTGGCTCCGTCTCTGCAGCCGGCTTCCCCGCTCCGATACCTGGGAGCTCGGCCGCACTCAGGCACCCCCGGTCCTTCTGTGACCCCAAGGGTCCCGACACCACACTGCCCCGGGAGGATTCCACCCCCCCTTTTAGCCACTGCAGCGACGTCCCTCAGCGGAGCCGACTTCTAACAGTTCCGATTTTGTGCTCCGCGGCTCTAGCACTTGCCAGAAGCGGCCAATGGAGGCCCCTCCCCCGCCGTCTAACCTCCCGAATATCGCCTCGGATTCACTTCTCCGCACGCCCTACCTTCCAGTAAGTGGTCGCTTCTCTGTTCAGAGAGTTGTTGCTACTCTCTTCTTCGATGTCCTTTACTGCATAATAATGGACTCCATATGTGGGTAGAGCTTCTACTATTTTCATATACTGAACCACCGCTTGACCCCGAGTCAGACCTTTGATTTTCAAATAATGCTCAATTACCCTGTCCTCACAGTAAGCAAGGGATGGATGCTCCTGAAGAGTTTTGGTTGGAAAGGCTGGTAGGGTCTTTAAATCTTTCCTGGCATTTTCATCACAAAGGCTCTGCAGTGAAGTGAGGTGGCGCTAGGTCTAGAACACCAGCAGCGGGTTGGCTGGTCCCTGTGACTCCAGGTCGGAGCAGCAGAAGGGGGAGAAGAAGTCTCGGGAGCTTTTGTTTTCTGCAAGCTTTCCATAGGGCTTTGGGGGACGAGAGTGAAAATGGCGGCCTCTAATCTCTGCCCCAGAGGAGCCGAGAACTCAGGGCCCCAGTCCTCAGTGCGGGCCAGAGAAAAGCAGTCAATCACTCCCATCTCCCCGGTCTTCGGCCGCACTCCGTGCTCACCCGGCCTGTGAGTGAGCGTTTCTATCTCTGGCACCCGACCCCGTGTGGAGTCTCCTAACCCAGCAGATCCCTGCGGTGCGCTCCCGCGCCGCTCCTCCCGGGGGAGGAAGGGGAGTCTCCCTGGCTCTGCCGCCTGTTGGGTCCCTGCTGGAGGAGCAGTGGCTTGACTGGGCCGCGGATCACAGTTTACGGCAACCCCGAGCTGAGAGCCCGCGCCTCGGCTCCGTCTCTGCAGCCAGCTTCCCCGCTCTGATACCTGGGAGCTCTGCCGCACTCAGGCACCCCCCGTCATTCTGTGACCCCGAGGGTCCTGAGACCACACTGTCCCACGAGGATTCCACCCCCGCTTAGCCACTGGAGCGACGTCCCTCAGCGGAGCCGACTCCTAAATGTTCCGATTTTGTGCTCCGCGGCTCTATCACTTGCCAGAAGTGGCCGACGGAGGCCCCCTCCCCCGCCGTCTATCCTCCCGAATATCGCCTCGGATTCACTTCTCCGCACGTCCTACCTTCCAGAAAGTGGTCGCTTTTCTGTTCAGAGTGTTGTTACTCTTCTTATCTTTGATCTCCTGTTGAGTTCGTAGGTGTTCAGAATGGTTTGATCCCTATTCAGCTGATTCCTGAGACGAGATGAAATCCAGGTCTCCTACTCCTCCGCCATCTTGAAAACTGTCTCCTTTATTATTGCCCCTCCCCCTTATTAAAATTCTTTCTGCCTCATGTTATAAAGAATCTTCTCTAAGTACACCAAGACAGAAAAGGGTGCAGCATTCCTAAAAACTGCATCCATCTCTCTGCATTTACTTGTTTATGACTTGAACAATCAGAGCCACAAATCTGCAAATGCCTGTAAATGCTGAGACTATTCAGGGGAAGTATAGTCTAGCTTTATTAAGCTTTTGCACCATCAAAATAAACAGTTAGTTTTATAGAAAATTATTAGGATCTCTGAGTCTCTAAGCAGAGCATGAGATACAATTCCTGAAATATTTGCAAGGGCCAGAAAGTTGTTACATAATGACTAATAAGAAGCAAAGAGGCAGGGCACCTTTGTGGCTCAGTTGGTTAAGCTTCTGACTCTCGGTTTTGGCTCAGGTCACGATGCTCTGGTCGCTGCCGGGAGTCTGCTTGAGATTCTCTCTCTCCCCCTTCCTCTGCTCCTGCCCCTGTTTGCGCTTTCTCTCAAATAAATAAAAAAAAATTTTTTTAAGAAGAGGTAAAGATGCTTTCCTGTAGCAGGGACCTAGACCATCCTGGAAAGTAGGACAGAGGACAAGAAAGAATGAATAAAGAAACAAATACCATCAGGGCACTTTGCACAGACCAGTAGTAATAAAGTGCTACGGCCTGGTGGGTGTGTTGAACATACTCTCTGCACGGGGGGGCCCAAGACACGGGACAAAGCAGAACAAAACAAAAAGGAAACCTGGAAGCCGAAGCCACCCCTTCTATTTTTCTCAATTGAGCAAACATTTATTATTCACGCATTGTAGGCAAGGGAGGATGGGGCTATTAAGATGTGGCTAGGGCCCTTGAGAAGTCTTTTTGCGTAACTGGATTTCTACACGCTCATGTTTAATGAAGCTTAGAAATAGCCTGGCTTCCAGCTCTTGGGAGCTGACAGAGAGATTTAATGCCATTTTATTGAGACACTGAAGGATCTGGCTTGAAGGCAACGAGTCTGTCTCTGGAGAGATGGGGAGGGGCCATGGGGTGCAGAGGAAGGGCTGAAAGATGCTGCTTCTCCACCAGCTTCTGCCCCTGCCTTTATATGTGGCCGTGGGGGAGACTTGTTGCCCCTTTGGGACCTTAGTTGCCTCCTCTGGAGGATACAGAAGTTGAACTATGTCACTGGGTCCTCAACCACCTCTGAAAAAACCTAGGGCTTGGATAAGTATTCAGGGTTTTCTTAAACACTGAACATTTAAACTGCCTGAAGAGAGGTTTAATTCTATTTTGATCTTTCTATAATTTCACTTTAAAAAAATTGGTTTGTTTGTTTTTCATTAAAAAAAAAAAAGGTAAGCCATTGCATTGGAACATCTCCAGTGATCTCCCTATCTAGCAGTTTTGGATGTTAGAAATACTCCAGCGACATAAGGCTTTCAGCAACAGCTCCAAAGCAATTGCAAAACCCAGCAGACCAGTATAGTTGTCCCTCCATGCCCTCTTTCTCCCTTCTTGATCAGATCTCCTGTTAGTGTGCATGAAGCCTGCTCTGAGGCTGGATGGGGGAGGCCCGTGCTCTGTTGCAGGGGGGATTGCTTCAGACACAGGCACGAGGAGGGGGGCTGTGAAATTGTGGGGGTCTCCCTTAAAGAAAAGACATGTAACATTTGTGAACACTGTAAGTCAGCCTGTGACAATGAATCTTGCCCTTCACAAGAGGGTCAAAAGTAAATTATGGGGTGAGTGCAATATAATTTTCACACTTCCGGACTACTCGGTCTCAGCTGAACAATGGACTTCTGTGAAAATCCACATTAGCTCATAAACTCTGCTCGCTCAGAGGCCGAAGCTGTAGGTCTCAACACCAGTCTTGGAAGTACAGTTGAGTGGTGCTGACCCTGATAAACACAGATGGAACTTGTGAAGATTTTTAGAAGACTTACCAAAAAAAAAAAAAAAAAAATTATTTTCCCAACATTCTGCATTGGATCTCGAGTTAATTGAATCCATGGCTCCAAGCCCTGTGTGAAGGAAAGAATGCTCAGAAACATGTGGGGAGCATCTCAATGTATAAAATGCACTTTAGAAGGGGTGCATGCTAAGGTGATCATAAAACCCAGGGCTTCGAGCCTTGTGGTGGTTGGACACCCTCCATAAGCCAAGGGACAAGGGACCCATCTGGGACCTTTGGAAAACACACAGTGCTCTGTGCTCTGAGCTCCCCGGATTTTCCTCTTCTTTCAGGGCAGATGGATCTGCTACCATGCCCTTTGTTTCAGGAGGGGTTTTGGAATCTGCAAGGGGATTGGGATAATGAAACTTGGATCCTCACTACCCCACTCGCTCACAAAATGCTTAGGTGAAATTTCCGAAGCTGTGTCTATTTCCAGCGAGATGAAAATTATCTATGGCCTCAGAGATTCCTTTCAAGCCAACATCTTAAGGGGAGGTGTCCAGGCGTCCACCTGGGTGCCTTGACCTCCACCCAGCAAAAGTAACAGCACTGCCTGCCAGTCACCACCAAATAAATGGTAAATCACCAGATTCTAAGACGTGATTCTACCATTTCACATGCTATTGACATACCACCGATGTTTCTCCAGTGGAGAGTTTATATCAGTTAGCAGTTAGCATATTGGGGTGCCCTTGATATTTGAAAGAGTAAATCTTACACTGGATGAGAATCTATATTCCCCGAATCTTAACACCCAAACACCATTATAGTCAAGTATTATTTGGGGCACAGAAATGTTATTGAGATAGTTTGACCTCTTTTTGAAGGTAACATATGAACCTTGTCAAATATAAATCCTGTTAATGTGGGCATTGAACTTTTCCACACTTCTGTTCTCCCTTCTTCTTGGAATGGATTGCTTAACCCAAAGAGAAATTGCTAGAAAGTCATTTTTGTCAAAAGAGTCTTATTTCTTTGTTTTCTTATAGAGTGAGTTCCTTCTTGCTGTTGGCAGCGGTAGCACCTAAATCCACTCGTGGATTTATTTTAGGTTATCAGCATTTTAATCAAAATCATTATAATACTGTATTTTTTTTAAAGATTTTATTTATTTATTTGTGAGAGAGACAGAGAGAGAGGAAACATAAGCAGGGGGAATGTGAGAGGGAGAAACAGGCTTCCCGCTGAGCAGGGAGCCTGATGTGGGGCTCGATCCCAGGACCCTGGGATCACGACCTGAGCCGAAGGTAAATGCTTAACAACTGAGCCACTCAGGTGCCCCTATAATACTGTATTTTCTGACATTTCTTTGGGATGGTGGGTCATATAGGCTTCCAACTCTGTATGAGCCACCAGTCCTCAGAGGGGTAAGAGTCCTGCTCTTTGACACATCTTCTGATAATTAGAATCAGCCTGACAACTCCAGAAATTTCCCCCAAACACTGCTGAACACAAACCTCTGGTCCTGGGTCAAGATGGCCGGTGGGACCGACCCCAGCTTGCAGTGCCTGCCAGGGAGACCTGTGTGTCCTCACCAGTCTCCCTTGGGATGTGACTTTAGGTTTCAATAAATACATTTACTGCTCATACTGGCCAATGTTTCTGTACTTACAATGAATAAATCTGACCAGGTGTTGTCTAATTTAATTAATTTACTGCATTATTTAGCTTCTCTCTTTTTCTTCTGCATGCTTCTCATCTAGTCCATGAATTGAAGTTGTTGTTTCTTTTGTAAACTAGGGAGCCAACATATTTTCCCCTTCGTTGGGTGTTAATCTATTTGCAATCAATTATTAGCAGAAATTAATTGGAGTTAAACTACTGTGGCCCACAGAGCTCAACTTTGTGCCTTCGAAGACCCAGGAGGCACTCTGCTCCCCATTCATGCTCTCCTTTGTACAGTCAAGGCCTTCTTAGCTGAAACGGGAGTGTCACCCAGACTTGGCCATAACAGATTTTCATCTTGCTTGCTCTTTGAAGAGCCATCGGGTTGTATGAACAGGCAGGTGATCAGTCTGCCAATTCTTGTGATGTGGCATCCAGCAACCACATATTATGGATTCAAATTTGGCCACTAATATTTTCATTTCCTTGAGTTAATGAAGAAACTGGGTTGAGAATTTTAAAGTAATTCAAAACAGATTAAAAATTCTTCCATGTGTTTTTAGTGATTTCACTGGGTTTACCAGGAAGACAGAGAAATGTACAACAAATATGGAGCTCCTGTGTCTAATGAAAAGTTAAAAAATGTCCTCAGTCTTCAGGGTTTGATTCTAGCCTCTAATCTATCAGGAACTGGGCTGGTTTCCTTTACCTTTAGTGAATTTACCTACCATTGTCAGGACAGAAACGTGAACCTGATCACTCTTCCCCCAGGGAGAACTGGGCCATATGGACAGACCTCGAAAAGCAGCTTGAACAACAAGCTTGCATTTGGGAAGAATGGGGGCCGCTGGAACGAAAGCCTCCAAGAGACTTGAAAGCAAAGCTGGGTTTTCACATCGCCTTTATGTTTCATGAGTGTTAGGAAAATGTTGGCTGTTTACTAATTATCAAAGCTGTTTTTATGACTTCCCCAAAGGAAAACAAAAAAGGAAAGGATCCAAGTGCATATTCTTTTAGGCCTGGGATAAAGGCTTGACCTTTAGTGCTCTTGGGGAACTGCATGGTTTGTAGCATTGGAAAATAAAACTCGGAATGCCTGTTCAGGAAAGCAGGAAGCTTTGAAGTTGGAAGCCAAACAGGAACAGCCGGTGTGATTGGGGCAGCGTATTTGGGGCTCTGTGACAGAGGCGTCCACGCATAATCCTGTGGCCGAGTGAATGTCCCTTCTTTCCACGGGGGCTTCTGCTGGTGGCCCAGGGACACTCAACTTTGATCACTAAAGGACACAAAAACAAGCCGAGACCCCAGGGCATCGTAGCGTCTGTCGAGAGGAAATATCGTGGCCATGGGCTCCACACAACCGGTCTTGCATGGAAGGCTCAGACACAAGCAAAATGGAACAGAGAACTTGCCATTACCACTGAAAATTGAATTATAGTGATTCAAGACTATCAAGCAAGTTTGATGGGGACAAAAACACATCTGCCTTTTTAAGTTTCTGAGGCTTTGGAACTGGCAGCAAGCAGAAAAGTGTTTTCTTCATGGAAATTTTTATTTTCTCACTGGGATCTATGTATTAGGCTAAATGCCATCAATCACCATTCAAAAATTAGCATAAAATATTCTTCTCCCCAGAGAGGATGTGAAAAATCTGTGAGTTTGTCAGTTACCATAACCACTGGGTTCCAGGATTTATTTGCATTCTTCGTTTGGTCTCTTTTCAATGGATAGGCCCTTTACAGCTTCCTTCCTGTTTCTATCAGCGGAAACTGAACAGTAAAAATGGTAAATAACTTAGCCCTATCAGTTCCCAAGATTTAGATTTTTCTTTTATACTCTATTAAAAATCAATTCAGCTATATCATTTTCTAAAAATAAAATTTAGGGTTACATTTAAGCATTGTGTTAACCTGTATGAAGAATTTATGACAATGTGCCATTTCCACTGGGTTGATGTTTGCAAACGCTTGCAGATTTGGGTTTGCAGCACAGATCAGCTCTGATTTGAAAAATTACAGTTTACTACAACTGCTTTCCAAATGGACATTTATTAACAACATTCCCCCAAATGTAAATTTTGGATTGGGATTATTTAATGCAGGTGCCATGTTTGTCTTCACCACATCTGTGGGGTGTTGGATGCTGCAGTCATTTGCCAGAAGGCAGAGAGAGGGACATGGCACCAAAGACTGGACACTCAAAACATGGAAGCCGTTGTCAAAAGAATGCAACAACAACCACAACCATGCAACAAAACCTGCAACAACTAGGCTCGTGTTGACAAGCTTTGACACCTGTTATGAAAACCTCTTGCAAACAACTATTCCCACCAAGTCTTGTCTCTTCCTCTGGCACAATCTGGTTGTCCTTATTTATTTATTTATTTATTTATTTATTTATTTATTTATTCTTTTTACGATTTTATTTATTTATTTGACCGAGATGGGGAGAAAGAGAGAGAGAGCGCACTTACAAGCAGGGGGAGTGGCAGGCAGAGGGAGAAGGAGAAGCAAACTCTTTGTGAAGGGAGCCCAATGCAGGACTTGATCCCAGGACCCCGGGATCATGACCTGAGCCAAAGGCAGACACTTAACCGACTGAGCCACCCAGGTGCCCCTGGTTGTCCCTTTTTAAAAAAGTAAAGGATTGCCTATACAGAGTAGAAGAAGCCAAGAGCACTGAGAGGCTTTTAATGAGAAAATAGTTACTTGCTCTGTCCACTCCCAACTCCTGATTCTTGCTCGCCCTCGGAAACTTCGCTCAACTGAATTACTTGCTTCTTTGGGCTTCGAACTCTCTGTGTCCAAATGTCTACAGATCTCTGCAGCCACTTCTCAGTTTTCCGAGGAAGACTCGTTGTTGAAGAGTTTGCCTTCTTACAACTTGCCAGCCCCCCTTCTCCCTTAGCTGTGTGCTTCCCCTCATCCTGTTCTGCCGACATTGCTCTGCTGCCATTTTTTTTGGTTAAAACAACATTCCTCATTTATGTTATTTGGACTATACCACTTTGATTTATAGTTGAGTCATATAACACAGTATGATCACTTTTCCTTTTGTGCAAATTTCTCCTCCTTGAAATAATGATGGTCTCATTTTCTTTTTGTGTGCTTGGCTTTCTAAATATCTAGCACTCATTCATTCCCAAATCTTCAACAGAAATGAAAAATTATTTTTAATACTCCCAAGCTTGTTGTGTGTTTCATTAGTTTTGCATAGGGTCTTGTCATTAGTATTACCATTACTGTTATATCTGGTGATGTCTCTGCTAGAGCCTTTTGCTGTCCTACCTTAATTGGGTCCAGGCTATTACAAATTAAATTGAGTTATAGAAAAAAGCATCTGAAAAATGAACAGAGATTTTTTTTTCCTTTGCCTTGAAATTAAATACACTTATGTCTGTTTCCTCTATAAACTTCTTGAGGGCAAGAAACATGTCTTAATTCCTTTTGAGGTGCTCACAGCCTAGTTCAGGCCTGACTTATTGTAGTCGAGTCGTACAATGTTCATTGAATTGAACTGACAAAGGAAGAGATATGTAAGTCCCTTCCAAAGAGGGAATGAAGTCTTCTGCTTCCTGGAACCACATTTGCTTGGCACATTTGGTTTATGAGCTCATGGGGCTCATCTAATTGCCTGACCTATCCTCCCTGCTGGATGGGCTGGACATCTAGGGGCAGGCTGGGGACAAGGCACTCTACTCTCCCCAGGCTCCCTTCCGGGGCAGGACCTCATGCCACTAGCCCAGGCTGGGTGTGAAGGGGACCATCAGCCCTGGGAGCATAAAGACCAGGGACAGTAGTACTTTTACTCCCCATCTCAATCCCTCACACAACCCTGTTACCTTCACTGGAGTATCCCTAATTGGTAGCATCCATAACTGGGAGGCAGAGTGTTCAGCAGCCCCAGCACCTGACATGATGCCTGACACAGGGCAAGCCATTTACAAATATCTGTTGGATTAATTAATCATTTAATTAAGCAAGAGAATCCAAATTATTCCTCCCGAGGAAACTGGTAGTGGTGAGTGGGCCATCTAACATTTCCAACCATGGCAAAGTCTGTTCAGAGTGAACACGCCAAGCAGGAAAGGACCAGGGAAGGAGGGTGTGCCTGGGGAAAGCTGGTAGAAGGAGAGTAGCCATGTTTCTGCCCAGCAGCAAGCCCCTTCCTCGCCCCCACTCTCTGACCAGCAGATTCCCTGTGTTGGAGCACCAGTCTTCCCTTGACATCATCGGGCAGCACCGTATCCTTTGCCTGCTGGCCCTCTGCAGCTCAGGCCCCCTGCCCAGGATGCAACGGCCCACAGCCAGGATGTCTCTGGTGCAGGACTTCCCAGAGGACAGCCCCGGGCCAGCCCCACAGGCAGCCGCCACCCAAGCCCTTTAGCTCCGAAGGGACATCTTAATGGGGGGATGTGATGCAGTGCTTAGTCTGGCTGTTTCTCATACATTAATGTCACTGACCAATGACCTCACATTTCTAAGACCGTATCATTGGGGATTGAAAAGGGATTGATGGGTCACTGCTGAAACAAAGTGTGAAGTTACATGGTACAACCCTGTGGTGCTCCCAGGACTCGGTGGGATGGTCCCAGCATGACAGGAGAAAAGTGGAACCTAGCTCCTCTCCCCGCTACTAGTCAGCGACCCCGGGGCAGGTGGCTTTCATCTGGAAGCCAGTGAGTCTTGGGGGATAGGCAGCCCACTGGCTGAACCATCCACTATGCTCTCTAGCTGGACTCCTCTGGGCAGAACAGCCCCCACACTGGCTTCCCTGAGCCTGCAAGCCACATGCTCGACTCCAGGGGGAGGTTATAATCCCCCCAATCTTCGTGTCAGTCTGAAGATTCCGTGGGAACACACAACTGGTGTGGCAAGAGCTGATCTGCTGGAGGAACTGGCATCCTCCCCATGTCAAAGTGATTTAGCATATGCCATGATCTCTGGTGGAAATACTTTTATCAATATTTAGAGATGCTGAGAAAGATTTAAAATTCTTTCGTAAATATCAAGTAACCTGTGTAATCTCAGGATCTTAAGACTCTTCTTTGCTTTAAGTTAAATTGTCTGGAAAAGTTGGAGATGATGCCTTTGGTTACACTGCAGTGGACCCTCCATCATCAGTGGTGTTGGGATCAGGTCCCTGAGGGGCTCAAGAGCAGACCCCAACTGGGACCAGCCATAGCTGCATTCCGGCCCACCCACCAGGCCACGTTCTGCTAGGTAGGGGCTGACTTTGCATTCCCTCTGCTTTGAGGAAAAGGCTGCTTTCTGGCTCAGGGGAAGGGCCAGCTTTGAAAGATACAGAGTCCCTCGCTGGCTTTCCGGAACAATGCCCTTGCTGATTTCACACATAAGTGAATCAGCACAGACCCAGCTGAACTTTTCCTGGAAACGAAAAAGTGTGTTTAAACGTTCAGCTAAGGAGAGCCTGGCTAGATGTGTATGGAGCTCTATGGTACTTAAGGAGAGGCTCTTGGGGCCCTCGGGCCTGTTACGGACCTCCACCCTGCTAAGCAGAACACAAGCCAGCCCCGGCCCGTCATCAGGAGGGCATGGCTTGCTTTGCTGAGATGTAGTCTGTGCAGGGCCCCGAACAAGATTCTTCTCTTGTGTGCTTTTTAGAGGACTTGTCTCAGAGCAACAGACTCAATACAAATATGCTTAATAACCCCCAAACCGTTGCTTTAATAAGTGTATCATTAGGTTCCCACTGCCCTCACCTGTGGTTAGGTGAAGTGTGGCCTCAGCCTCAGCCCCGTCTTTCCCGTGGGGGGTGTGGTGAGTGGAAGGGGGGAGTCCAGTCAGCACCCAGCCTATCAGCCTGTGACTTCCGGGGAGCTGCTTCGTTTTCCTAAGTTTTGATGTCCTCTCTACCTACCCACATGGCTAACCTCTTAGCACCGTCCCTGCCTGCACTATGGGAACCCTCAGCATCAGTTATGAGGACTTTGTTTTAAAGGAATTGGCCTATGGGTGCATTTGAGCGGTAGCACGCCGGCTCATGGAGTTAATGTTCTTCACGTGTTGGGGGGGCGGTGCTCCCCAGGGTGAAATTCCTGTTGTAGGTTGTGCCGGATCCCACGGCCATCAGATGATCGCAAGGCTCTAGATGGACCAATGGACGGGCCCTGAGCGCCTCAGGCCAGGCGGGGTTCTTCCTTTGACTCTCCCCACCTCCCGCTTATCTCTAAGACCTACTTCCAATTCCATTTAGCAGCTTGGTGACGTGACTGAAGACTTTCTTGTAAGGAAGGGCTTTCTTCACAGGGAAGACACCATAAAAGCAAGAACACAACGCTTGCCTGAGAACAGGTCTGTGCTTGTCATGTGGTACCTCAGTCCCTGTGACTGCAGAAGGGTGCCTTCTGCCACCAGAAATACCCACCTCCTCTCCAGCGGTCCTGCTATCTTTCCAGAAACGTTAGTTATGTCTTTGAAATTAGTTACTTCTGTGAGTTGACTCATTGTAGGCTTTTACCCAAATGCAAGTTTTACTGGGGAAAAAAAACAGTTTAAAGTGTGATAATCACACATTCAGACTAACCTGAGACGATCTGATCACCCACGGAATTGAGAAGGAATAGACATGGGTGGGTTCTCATGGGAATAAGAAAAGTACAGGCCTGAGGAGCGCATGTGCACATGATAGGGACGGAATTTTCCTTCTTCTCTCCTCCTCCTCCTCTCCTCCCTCCCTCCCCCTCTTCCGTGCTTCCTCTCTCTATTCCTTCTTTCCTTCCTTTCTTTCTTCCTCCCTTCCTTCCTTCTGCGATAGAGGAAATTGATACTGCCTCTGTCCCTCCCTGCAGGCAGGGAAGAATCCTGTAGATTAGGGAGAAATGATTAGGGAAAACATCTCTGTTAGTTGATGTAAAAGAGCTTTGTAATGAAATCCAGGCAGGGAGCATGATAAGGCTAGACTATTCTTTCACAAGAAGTAGGGTCAAAGCTAGTTTTATAGGAAGAAGAGAAATGCCTTGTTTAGACTGGATGGGGGGGTTTCAGAAGGAAATTAATATTTGAAGCAGAAGTTATCTTTGATTCTAGATACTTTGGGAAGAAAGAAGCCACAATCTGGAGAAGAGGACCCCAAATTTCCCTCCTCCCTGGGGCAGAACTCCCTCCAGCCTCCTCCTGGGGCTGGTTCACACTGCAGGAAGCCAGTGTTGAGTGCGGCAGAGGGAGAAAAGTCACCCTTGCGGTCTAGAGGTTACAAATTCCCCACACACTCGATGGCTTATCATTGTTGTCAGGAGAGGCAGGGTTTCTGAGGAAATGGGAAGTCTTCAGGGAAACAGTGGGACTTGAACAAGCTTAATCGAGTTCATGATCAAGACAAGGTGGTGTGGGAGAAGGTCATCCTGGCAGAGGGGCTTTTGTGAGCAGAGTCCCAGACAGGAACTCGTGTGGCACTTTGAGGAAATTGCAGGTCAATATCCCACAAACAAAGAATTCTAAGAGGGAAGAGGGAAGGAAGGAGAGGCAGGGGGCAGGGGTCTGCTCGGTGTAGTCCAGGGCGCAGAGCGCTGTAAAGTAGCAAAGAGATATCACAGAATCTTTCAGAGACCATGTGACCATATGTGCCTTTCTGGGGGATTGCCTCCATGGCAGCATGGGGATGGATCAAATGGGAGGATATTGGAGGCAGGGAGGCCAGGTGAGAAATGATGGGGCTTAATTTTAGGCGCTGATAACAGGGATGGAAAGGAAGAAAAGCTATGGGGGAAAGCAATGAGGAGGAATTGTTGGGATCACCAACACCTTCCTCCTCTGCCCCAGCCACTGATGTACTTTCTGCCTCTCAAACTTGCTGGAGGCTAAACTTTGGGTTGATCATCTGAGTGGACGTTGAATTTACTCTGATGCTGGGCTTCTAGACGGGGATCCCCATGTGATACGCTCTTACATGCTATTCCCCACTCTGTCACCAGTGCATAGAAGAGTTCCTGTAAATGGATACCTGCCGAATGGTGACCAGAACCGGCCTGTGACTTGAGCTCCCAACTCTCAGAAGATGGGAGGGAATGGCAATGAGCAGTGAGAAGAGTTAGATTCTTTGCTGTCTGTCTGCAGTGCTTCTGGGCTTTACTGAGTGGAACCTTCATGCTCGCAAGCTGGTCCAGATGAGTCCATGTCCACTTGCTTTGGCAACACAACTCAGGTGTCAGTGAGCTCAATTTCACGAAAGGGATTTGTCCTGGGGATAATCATGGGACCCTGGGTAACACACTCCCCTTGATAATTGGAAGAGAAAGGTCTGTTATCGATTTGCAGTGATACTCTGAGCTCTCTGGTCTACCCTATGTGGCTCTTTCTTCCTTATTCTTTTATACCTCAAGGACAAGATCTGCTTGTAGAATAATTATCCGTGCAGAAGCAAAGCCACACTAGTGCCAGCATGTGTCCCTCTCCTGCCAGCATTCTCTCCTGTCTCACTAGTAAGACTGTACTTTCCTAGACACTCAGTGCATGGACTTCTTTTTCTTGCGGTCTTTGGGTTGTGATGGCAACCCTGCATAAAACTGCCAACTCCACTAACCATTGTGCAAACACGACTTATCCAGCTGTGTAATTTACCCACCCTGCCTTTGAGAGAATGTGGCAGTCTAAGGGGCAGCAGGATACTGGGAAGAGGACACAAAGAGATTGTCAGCTCCGCCCCCTCCCCAAGTTTGGCTGTGACTGTCCCACTCCTAAGTGGTCTTCTAGCCAAAATATCCAGCTGTCTTTCTCATCCGTGAGTCTGTATGTGGGTTGTTTAGTCCCTCGTTCATGAAATTTAACAATTTGTTGTAATCTTATTAGAGCCATGGTGGTAGGTGGAAAGTGCTAGAGCCATGCTAGGAAGGAAATGGTAGCTGTCATTTGGGGTGAGGCCGACCCAGCTTCGGTGGGAAGCAACAGGTGATCTGAATCTTGTGTGCAGTTGTAAGGAAAGAGTCTGCAAGTCTTCCCATCCGAAGTGGAGAGTCATAGGAGGTTTCACAGAAGGGGGGAACATGGGTCCATCTGCTTTAGGAAGACTGTTCTGGCAGGGATAAGAAGCTCAGAGGCTCTGCAGGATGCACATGTTTGTGGAAAAAATTAACTTCTCTTGAAGGGGCTTCGTTAGAGCTTGCCAGCAAACCTCTCAAAGCCACTCTTCACTTCTTCCAGGGTTCTAGACATTCTGGCCAGAGCCATGGGTTCTCAACATAAAAACTGCATTTTGTAGTCTCCCTTAAAGGTGAAGCCAGCAGACTGCGTTCTAGCCAATAGGATCCAAGCAGAAGAGTCTTGGGGCAACTTCAGGGTGTTTTCCTTAAGAGACAATTGGCACATGCCCTTTGCCCCATTTCCCATGTCCTCCCTCCTTTGGCTGCTAACACCTTGGAAGACACCATACTGACTTCTGAGGGTGACAACCACCCCGGGGATGGCTGAAAGTCACCTGGGTTTCCAAGGACTCATAGGGCTCTGGAATGCCCACCTCCAGACTTGTGTGTGAGCAAGACATTCAACTCCCTGTATTTTAAGTCCTGTTATTTGGATATTTTCTGTTATTTGCTCTAGACCTAATTCTAACTAATAAACAGGCCATTTGAACCCAAATGGGCCCTGCTTCCCTTCTGGAGCCATTTCTGGAGTCATAGTGCTCCCAGCTGAAGGGCATAAAAAATGCACTGAGAGAAAGAGAGAGAGTGAGGGGCAGAGGGAGAGGGAGAGAATCCCAAGCAGGCTCCCTGCTGAGCACAGCACCCGATGCAGGGCTCAATCTCATGACCCTGAGATCATGACCTGAGCCGACACCAAGAGTCAGACGCTTAACCTACTGAGCCACCCAGGTGCCGCTAAGCTCCAGATTTTTAATTTTCTCATTGCCCCAGATCTTTGAGGGGAAAGCAGCCTCTTACTCTCCCTAGTTAAATTTCACCATCATTTCTTTTTTTTAAATAATTTTTTATTGTTATGTTAATCACCATAAATTACATCATTAGTTTTTGATGTAGTGTTCCATGATTCATTGTTTGTGCATAACACCCAGTGCTCCACGCAGAATGTGCCCTCTTTAATACCCATCACCAGGTTAACCCATCCCCCTACACCCCTCCCCTCTAGAACCCTCAGATTGTTTTTCAGAGCCCATCCTCTCTCATGGTTCGTCTCCCCCTCTGACTTACTCCCCTTCATTCTTCTCCTCCTGCTATCTTCTTCTTCTTCTTTTTTTTT
>NW_027397073.1:59398105-59426444 GCF_003265705.2 Callorhinus ursinus
TCTTTAATTTCCTGGTTGACTCATTCATTCTTTAGTAGGATGCTCTTTAGCCTCCATGTATTTGAGTTCTTTCCGACTTTCCTCTTGTGATTGACTTCTAGTTTCAAAGCACTGTGGTCTGAAAATATGCAGGGAATAATCCCAATATTTTGGTACCAATTGAGACTGATTTGTGACATAGGATGTGATCAATTCTGGAGAATGTTCCATGGGCACTAGAGAAGAATGTGTATTCCGTTGCTTTGGGATGGAATGTTCTGAATATGTCTGTGAAGTCCATTTGGTCCAGTGTTTCATTTAAAGTCTTTATTTCCTTGTTGATCTTTTGCTTAGATGATCTGTCCATTCAGTCAGGGAAGTGTTAAAGGCTCTCACTCTTATTGTATTGTGGTCAATGTGTTTCTTTGCTTTTGTTATTAATTGCCTTATATAAATGGCTGCTCCCATGTTAGGGGCATAGATATTTACAATTGTTAGATCTTCTTGGTGGATAGACCCTTTAAGTAGGATATAGTGTCCTTCTTCATCTCTTATTACAGTCTTTGGTTTAAAATCTAATTTGTCTGATATAAGGATTGCCACCCCAGCTTTCTTTTGGTGTCCATTAGCATGGTAAAGGGTTTTCCACCCCCTCACTTTCAATCTGGGGGTGTCTTTGGGTCTAAAATGAGTCTCTTGCAGACAGCATATTGATGGGTCTTGTTTTTTAATCCAATCTAATAGCCTGTGTCTTTTGATTGGGGCATTTAGCCCATTTACATTCAGGGTAACTATTGAGATGTATGAATTTAGTGCCATTGTATTGCGTGTAAGGTGACTGTTCCTGTATATTGTCTGTGTTCCTTTCTGGTCTATGCTGCTTTTAGGCTCTCTCTTTGCTTAGAGGTCCCCTTTCAATATTTCTTGGAGGGCTGCTTTCGTGTTTGCAAATTCCTTTAGGTTTTGTTTCTCCTGGAAGCTTTTCATCTCTCCTTGTATTTTCAATGACAGCCCACCTGGATATAGTATTCTTGGCTGCATATTTTTTCTCATTTAGTGTTCTGAAGATATCATGCCAGTCCTTTCTGGCCTGCCAGGTCTCTGTGGATAGGTCTGTTGCCAACCTAATGTTTCTACCATTATAGGTTACATACCTCTTCTCCTGAGCTGCTTTGAGGATTTTCTCTTTGTCTCTGAGACTCGTAAGTTTTAATATTAGATGTCGGGGTGTTGACCTATTTTTATTGATTTTGAGAGGAGTTCTCTGTGCCTTCTGGATTTTGATGCCTGTTTCCTTCCCCACATTAGGGAAGTTCTCTGCTATAATTTGCTCAATATACCTTCCTACCCTCTCTTTCTTCTTCTTCTGGGATCCCAATTATTCTAATGTTGTTTTGTCTTGTCCTATCGCTTATCTCTCGAATTCTGCCCTCGTGATCCTGTAGTTGTTTATCTCTCTTTTTCTCAGCTTCTTTATTTTCCATCATTTGGTCTTCTATATTGCTGATTCTCTCTTCTGCCTCATTTATCCTAGCAATTAGTGCCCCCATTTTTGATTGCACCTCATTAATAGCCTTTTTGATTTTGACTTGGTTAGATTTTAGTTCTTTTATTTCTCCAGGAAGCATTTCTCTAATAACCTCCATGCTCTTTTCAAGCCCAGCTAGTATCTTTAAAATCATGATTCTGAACTCTAGGTCCGACATCGCACTAATGTCCATATTGAGTAGGTCCCTGGCAGACGGTACTACCTCTTGTTCTTTTTGTTGAGGTGATTTTTTTCATCTTGTCATTTTGTCCAGAGGAGAATAGATGAATGAGAGAACAAAATGCTAACAGGTTAGCAATGTCCCCAGCAAATATACTCTAAACAAATCAGAAAAGACTGAAACCAGGGGAGAAGAAAGAAAAAGAAAGAAAAAAGAAAGAGAAAAAAATGAAAAAGAAAAATATAAGAACAAAAACAGAACAAAACAAAAAAAACGGAATATGATCAAATATGATCAGGCTAGTGCATACGTCAGTGCCACACACTAGATTTTGGGTGTATTTTGGTCTGTTAGAAGAAAGCACCTCCTAAAATTTTAAAGAAAGACATATATGTACAAAATAAGGGTTGGTACAATGAAGGAATGGAATATGATTGTAAAGGTGAAAATTATAAAGGATTTTATAACAGGAATTGATAAGATAAGAAGTTGTTTGAAAAAAGAAAGAAGAAGATTTAAAAAGAAAAAAGGGAGAGAATGTGATCAGGCAGAAGACTAGAAGAAAGCCATACACTAGTGATTTAGGGTATATTTTGATCTGTTAGAAGAAACGGTATCTCAAAATTTTAAAGAGAGAACAACTTATATACATATGCCAAAAATAAGGGTAACTATTATGAGGGGATAGAATATGACTCTGAAAATGAAAAATAAAAAAAAAATTTTTTAAAAGGGATTGATAAGATGTTGGTTGAAAAAGGGAAAAAGAAAAATTAAAAAAAATTTTTTTTTAAATTAACTTTGAAAAACTAATGTATCATGGTAAAAAAGCCATGAATTCTATGTGCAGTATTCCCCTAGCGCTGGAGTTCTCCCGTTCTCCTTGATCGGTAAACTTGGTCTTGGCTGGCTGTTCATGCTGAACTTCTGGAGGTGGGGCCTGTTGCCGTGGTTCCCAAATGTCTTTGCTGGAGGCGGAATTGCCCCGCCCTTGCCGGTTCAGGGCTAAGCAATCTGCTCAGGTTTGCTCTCAGGAGCTTTTGTTCCCTGCAAGCTCTCGGTATAACTTTGGAGATCGAGAGTGAAAATGGTGACCTCCCAATCTCCTCCTGGGGGAGCTGAGAACTCGAGGCCCCGCTCCTTAGTGTGCCCCTGGAGAAAAGCAGTCACTCCCGTCTCCCCGGTCTCCGGCCACACTCCGTGCTCACCCGGCCTGTGACCGAGCGTTTCTATCTCCGGCACCCGACTCAGTGTGGAGTCTCCAAACCCAGCAGATCCCTGCGGTGCGTTCCCGCGCTGCTCCTCCCGGAGGAGGAAGGGGAGTGTCCCTGGATCTGCCGCTTGTTGGGTCCCTGCTGGAGGAGCAGTGGCCTGACTGTGCTGCGGATCACAGTTTATGGCAACCCCGAGCTGAGAGCCCGCGCCTCGGCTCCGTCTCTGCAGCCAGCTTCCCCGCTCCGATACCTGGGAGCTCTGCCGCACTCAGGCACCCCTGGTCTTTCTGTGACCCCGAGGGTCCTGAGACCACACTGTCCCGCGAGGGTCCACCACCAGCTTAGCCACTGGAGCGACATCCCTCAGCGGAGCTGGCTTCTAAAAGGTCCGATTTTGTGCTCCGCGGTTCTAGCACTTGCCAGAAGCGGCCGACGGAGGCCCCTCCCCCGCCATCTATCCTCCCGAATATCGCCTCGGATTCACTTCTCCGCACGTCCTACCTTCCAGAAAGTGGTCGCTTTTCTGTTCAGAGAGTTGCTGCTATTCTTCTCTTCAATCTCCTGTTGAGTTCGTAGGTATTCAGAATGGTTTGATCCCTATTCAGCTGAATTCCTGAGACCAGACGAAATCCAGGTCTCCTACTCCTCCGCCATCTTGCTCCCTTCTGCTCCTGGGTTTCTTTTACTGAAGACAAAATGAGGGAAGTCTGTGCTTCTGTGGCTGGTGAGCCCCAGGTACGGGCATGTCCCCCTTCACATAGCCAGGTGAGGCTCTTTCGATGCAACTTTGGAGGCTGGGATCGGACCCTGTACCTCCAACCCTGGGTATAAATCATGTGTACCTCCCCCAGGCAGTGAATGAAGACTTGCCCATAATACCAGTAGGCTTTGTGCTGATTTAATCCTTTTAATTTCTGATCTTCTGCTTATGGATGTCATTAGACAAAGCTCCAGTTCTGGTTCCGATCCTGGAATCAGTTCTAGAAGATTCATTCACATACAAAATCCCCCTTGGACCCTGTAGGCCCCTGGTCCTGTCTTTGTGTCTAGGTTCACTTATTTTCTTGGCTTAGAACACTCTCATCTGTATTTCCCAATCTACCTCCAGGTCCTTGTGCAGGCACCGCTGCCTCTCAGGACCACACTAATTCTTCCTGTTCTGGACAGTGATGGCCTTAGATCCTCTACAGCAAGCAGAACTGATGGGACATGCACATACATGAATACACCTATACACATATACAGAGACACACAGCACATACATGTACATACACATGCACATATACACATATAAACATGCACAGACACACACAAACACACAAGTCCTGTATATGCATGTATATAGAAATATGCAACTATCTATGGTATCATACCTTTCCATTAAGCTTGGAAGCCACTTGAGATCAGGGACCATTTCTCAGACCTTGGTACACATTGATGTCATGGCTTGACATATTTCGTATGCATATTTCCTCTTAAATATTCCAAGGAGAAAACCTTCACATCCTGTAGAAAACAAGAAATATCAGATAAGAATGAAGAAAAAATAGAATTTCTGGAATTTCCTCCTTAAAAATACTGGGATGTTTTTAACAACACACACTATCTCATAAAACCTCAATTGTTTGTGAATGAGATGATTTTCCAAATGTATTACCAAATGGTAATCTGGAGTTTGAACTTTAGTCTTGAACCCAATAGAACTGAGTTTGCCGGAAGGAGGAATTTGAGTCCTTTGGGGAATGGGGGGTGGGGGGTGGGGGGTGGAAAGGGAGAATGTTGGTGAAAATTAATGCCACTTTTGTTTTGATGAGTACATCTGCTCGAATGGCCTGAAGTATGCAGGTGATGAAGTAAGGATGGTGTTACTGGTGCTGTTTGTTTGCTAGGCAGCGGCTATACATGCCAAAGAGCTGGAAGCAAGACATGCTGGAGAGTGTGTCCTAGCCACGTGGCAGAGCCTCGTCCACATGCCCACCACGTGAGCTCAGCAGCTCCGCCTCCAACTTTCTGGAGTCGCTCCATTGTCTTGGGGGTGAGTTGTGGTTTATAAACCACACTGCTGTTCCTTTGTAGGGGTATACCTACACCATGGGGCAGGGACTTTGGAGTTGTTGTTTTCTCTTGTTTGTTCATAGAACACTCCAGCATCTGGTGCACCAATAACAAAGTAGTGGACAAAGCACAGAAGCAAGAGCATTAGACAAGGTCTCTGATCTTACCTCTGCCACTGTGTGTCCCTGGGAAGACTGAGCAACCTCTCTGGGCTTCAGTTTTCCTTCCTATAAAATGAGGAGATTAAAGATTAAACTTTACTAATAACTTAGAAAAGATTTCCCCCTAATGGATAGTATTCTTCCTTAAAGTGCAAGCATAAATGTAAAACCTTTATGTATATAGCAACCCAAAACAAGGCTGCTGGAATTGTAGGCTGTAGCTGGGGTTCACCCTGTTTGGCTCCTTTACCCCTGAGATGCTTCGCGGTACTCAAGGGTTTAGGAGTGTTTGAGAATCTGTGAGCTAGTGCACAATAGCATTCATTTCTGGTGCCATGTTGTCTCACGTTCCCCATAACCCTGAGTGGGAGGTGGCTGGCCCAGGGTGGTTTCACCTGTTTCACAGGTGAGGAGAGGGAAGCTCAGAGCTGGGGGTGGCCCACCCAGTTTGCACACGGCTATGTGGTAGATATTTGACTGGAATCAAGATCTTACTCCTGAACCCCTTCTCAGATCTTATGATTCCAAAACCTAGCGGATGTCTTTGAAGCAGGAAAATGTCCATGGCTGAGATAAAACACTGGAAATACGGTAAGTGTTGTAGGTTCTTGTGGTTCTCCAGGCCATCGTGGGTGGGAGCTATGTGGCCACGGTGAGCAGCACCCTGCGCTCATTAAGGTGAGTCAGGAAGCCCAATAGATGGTTACATATGGCTGAGAGGACCTGGGGGGATCTTTCAGAGCTTCGAAATGGGCCAAGAGTTTGGATATGGCCGCTAATTTTGTGTACTAGAAGTATTGTCCATTTATGTGTTCACCATCTCACCTTCAATTGTCTCCTTCTTCTGAGTTCCCCGCCCACCTCTTTACACCTCCTCATGCTTTGGGACCTTAGTGAGACCGTTCTGGATTATTCTCCATCCTCCCCAGTCCATGAAGGTCTCCTTTCATTTTGAGGAGTTTCTGTGGCCCTGTGAGTCTCCACTCATTTTGCACTTGCCGTGCATTGCCTTACACATTTGTTGATTTTTTAATGCATTCCCACCTCATTTTCCCAACTCAACTCTGGGCCTCATGGGGGCAAAGTAAAATCTTTGAGGGTGGTCAGGATAGGGACCACTGACCTTGCTTGCAGGAGTTGATCTGAGGCTCTGCTGGCTCATGGTTTTATTCACCTTGGTGACACTGAGCTGAGCATATTGTGTGACACAAAAATGACATTTCATCGGAAAATAATATGGCTTTTGCTTAATAAAAACACAAAAGATACTCAGAAGACCCAATGCTTGGTCAGTCAGGCAGTTCTCATCTCTACTGGAGGTGCAGGAGCAGGAAGACATGCAGGGGGTGGCAGTGGGCGGGGAAGAGGTTGTTAGCAGAAAAGCATGGGTGAAAGGAGGAGCTGGTGCTGATGGACTGCCCTGCACAGAACCTCCTTCCTCCACCTCTGCCCTTCCCTCCCATGATTCCGCCAAGGGGTACGTTCTCCTCAGACCAGCTCCCTTTGGACTAAAATCCTGCCCCTCTCTTTAAAAACATATTTAAGCCTCCCTTTCTTAAAACAGGCAAACAAACAAACTTTACTGATGAGACTTGCCCTTGGAGCTGAAGGCGTATCCCCTGCCCCCTACCACGTGTCCTCTACTGCACTAAAGCATTCCGTCCTTCACCTTCCAAGGACCCCTGGACAACTATCATCATCATTTCTACTTTATATCCTAGAAACCTGAGTCTCAGAGAGGTTGAATAATTTGTCCAAGGTCACATGCTTATGTCAGTCTTAGAGTCAAGAGTCAGACCCAGGTGGGTCTTAATCCAGACTCACTCTTTTCTCGAAAACCCAGTGCTGCATCTCTGGCAAGTGCTGATGACTCCTCATAGGCTTGCCTTCATGAGTCATGCCCTACCTCCTAGGACAAGCTGGCCAATTTCATATCTGTTTTTAGAGAAAGATTTTTCTAGTTGGCCAGATCTTTTCCTGAATAACTTCTACCAAATCATTGTTGCTCTTGCCCCTGGAGAATAACATAACGAGGTTTTATTATGCATACTTGAGCACAGCTCATATCTTTAAGCTCTCCAGATTTAGAGTCTGGTAACTTGGATTCTAGCAGGTTGTAGGGCAGTTCTGGACCATTTACAGTTGTAACTGAAAGGGACGGTGGGGGGTCTGGGCTTCCTCATCATTTAGACTGTGGATCTTTGCTAACGGGGAAGGAAAGAGACTTGGCCCAGGTCACACATGAACCAGCTGAGAGTCAGGGCCAAAACTCTGTCCTGCCCATCCTCTGCACTGCTCAGACCACTAGCCTCACCCTTTGGAAAGTTAATTGAAAAGAGTTTTCAGGAACCTTGTGTTTTGGTTGGGAATGCAAATAGCTTCAGAGAAGAAATGCAGACTAGTCTATGTTTGAGATGGAAGTCATGAAAGGAAGTTCAAGTCTCAAAGCTGTAGTTTCTTAAGATCTTCAAATTCATAGGGAAGGCCCACTTATGTGGTGTCTATGACCTTGGATTAACAATTCCTAAATGTGAACTTGACCAGGGCACACTGTGCCATCTGTCTCCGGGGAGTTCACCATGCAAGGTAATGTTCCAGGTAAAGCCAGCCAGGAGGAGCCCAGTCCCCCAACCATGAACTCCTTGTGTGTGGGAGCTCAGACACCAAAGGAGAGAGGGATAAAGGCCTTTGTTCCGGAGAGCTGGTCCTCATGCTGCAGGCCCGCAACAGGTGGTCTGTGACTAATTTGGCAAAGCCCCTAAAAGGGGCTACTTTCGCAACATTTGATGTCCTCTGTGCCTAGTGTCTTCTGTATGGTTAGCCACTTTCCTTCGTGTGGCCGTGTTGCATAAGGAACATCTGTCTGGCCACATGCACTCACTTTTCCACATGGGAGACCAAGTGGCCCTGGATCCTGCTGGGGCCCCTGTCTTGCCAGGCACCGAGGCGTGAATGTTCGTGACACATTCACTGTCACGAACAAGACACTCTCGTCTCCAGCGAGGATGGGAAAGTACCTGTGCTGTGAACGTGGGGATCAGTGAACAAAAATTCATGTATTCACTTAAAAGAGTGTGTACTGTGTGCAGCCAGTGGCGGGAACTGCAGACACAGCGAAGGACAAGGTGTGTGGGGGGGCCCTGCCTTCTCGGCCCTCGTAACCTTGCAAGGAGACTGGGAAAAGCTTGCTTCCGGCCTTGTATTCTGAGCATGTGCAAAACCAAGCTTGCCTGTCAGAGGGGTCCGCCCTCAGATGCTGAGCCAAGGCCCTGGCCTGCCTCCTGAGGCTCACCGGCCCCTCGGCCTCTTGTTCTCTCTTCCCTTGAAGCCGTGGCTCTTCCAGGTATAACTGCTGCACTCGTAACTCTCTTGAGCTTCTCCACACTGCACTTGGACTTAACTTGTTAGAAAGCTCCGTCCTTTGAAAGTCAAAGGTAACAGCGTGACCTCTGGTTTTTTAAAGCAAATTTTATTGAGGTCTAACAAAGAAAAGCAAACAAATCACACATGTACCCCCTGAGGGGTTTTAGCATGTAAGGACCTCATGAAACTGACCCCAAACTCAGACACAGAACATTCCCAGAATCCCTGGAGCCCCTTGTGCTCCTTTAATGATGGAAACACGCCCCCCCCCCCCCCCCAGGGTACGGCTTTTTCAAGTCCCTTGTCTGTTAGGACATGCTGGGCTGTCTCTAAAGTAACTTGAACACTTTTCATCTCCCTTCAGCAGAGAGAACAGAGCTCGGCTCAGGCTGTTCAACAGGCTCAGCTACACTTCAGTAACTTCCTCCCTCCTTCTTTCTTTCCTTCCTCCCTCCCTTCCTCTTTTCCCTCTTCCCTCCCTCTCTCCCCCTCCCTCTCTCCCACTCTTCCTTCTTTTCATTTTACTAATGGCTGTAATGAGTTATTACTCTCATGCCATAAAAACCCGCCCTTTTAAAGTGTACAGTTCCGTGTCTTTTAGATGAGATCGGATAAGTTCATCGACAAATACACGCTGATCCCAGGACTTCTGTGTGGCCTGGAGGAACATCTCCTCTAAATAAATCCGTACTTGAATGGCTGAGTCTCAGTAATCAACATCTTCCTTAAATCCTACCATATAATCTCACTAGTAGATGGGGTATTTTTTCAGCCCAAGATATTAGATTATATTGTTCCCTCCTAAAATTATGCATTTCTCAGCCTTCCTCATGGCTAGATGCAGCCCTATGACCAACATTTAGAAAATGATGTGTAGGAGGAGGTATTGTGTGGGACTTCCAGGAGTCTTTTAAAAAAGGAGGTGTTTGCCATTTTGCTGATTTCTCCATTGCATAGCCTGGAATATGGATAGTGTAGCCAGAGCTCCCACAGCCATCTTATACCCTTAAGATGCAGGTCAGGCTCTAGAGAGTGTAATGTGGAGGTTAGCAAGGGGCCTGGGTAGTAAATAATTGTAGAGCCCTGGAATATCTTCCTTTAGGTTTCTCTCTGAAAGAAAAATAAATTCCTATCTTGTTTATGCCTTTATCCTTTTGAGCTTTTCTATTATAGGTAGCTGAACTTGATCCTAATTGATAACCATGATGTTTCAATGTCGGGTGTTTCAATGTCAGAGCCCTCAAGTTCACCCACTACACTAAGGAATTTTAACATATATGAGAATAACATTTTCTGTATTTAAATGGTGTTATAATAATTCACTGGTCATGTAAGAAATTGCCTCCTCTAAAGTTGGGTAAAATATGGTACTATTAAAAATCACAATCATAACATTTTGATGAAGTACTTATGTATATGGCTAAGAGGGTACATGTGGGTATGTTTGGCTGAATATCTCTTATAAAAATAGGATAAAATGTAAGATAATACTTGCATGCAATAGCATTTCAAAAATATTGTCTACATAGTTAAATCTTAACTACTGAGCCCAGTGGACTTACAATAGAGTTTATTTAATAGACACTATATTTTCTGTCTATAAAAAAATCAAACATAAGGCATAAATCACACTAATATCAAAAGTTTTAAAGAGTTTAGATCTTTTTCTGAAGAGTGTTGACTTGGAAGAGTTTGAACGTAATTAGATAACCAGGTTGCCACCTTGAAAATCAATTGACATTGTGCTGTGGCATTAAGAATTGAGACCCATGTCACTGACACTAAAGACAGACATGGACTCTGTTGTTCATTTGCTAGTGGACGCTAAGATGAGTTAATAACAACAGTGACATGGCTCCAAAATCACAATCACATCTCCCTCCACTTTTTCCACTGATGCATTTCTTCTTAAATTATAAAAGCAATATATGAGCTTTGTTAAAAAAAAAAAAAAAAGCAAACATTTCCACGTAGCCATTGCCATTGATACAGGGTTACTATTGAAGTGAATGGGCAAAGTAAAAATTCTCTTAGGCACATTTACTGAGAGGGGGAGCATATTTCATGATATTACAAAGGAAGGGTCTTATGCTGTTTAGTTCGGGGTTAGGGGAGAGGTCCCCAGATTGCTAGAACTTCAAGTGGCATATAGTATATAGAGTATACTGATTACAGTAGAACATGTATTAAATCAAGAGAATGGCCACAGAACTCTCTGGTTAGAAAGTGACATGACTGCAGCAGCATGTGGGTGTTCCCACAACCAGCAGTCAGAGGACGACCATTTTCTATTCATGTATACATTTGCTTTATTCTGTTTATTTGTGCTTAGGTGGAAATACAGTGGTAAACAAGACACAGTGATAATTGGAGGAAAATCATTCCTTTTGTGAAAATTCATTACCAAACATTCAGTTCTTAATGTGCTTTTTGCAAGTTCATGCCTGGCCACTAGCTTGCTATGGCTAATAGTAGGGATGCTGGAGCAGGAAGCAGCTATCTTAGCATTTTGAATGGAGCAAGAATGGACTGCTGAGATACAGGCACACAAGAGAAAGTCCTCTGGGGCTGGAAGAGAAGATGGATAAGAAATTATTCTCTTGGCCATGATTGATAAGGGTCATCAATAGTCTTTCAACGACAAGGTTGTGGACCTGCATACGTGAACTCACTGTGTAGCCTTTATGTTCATTGTATGTAAGTAGATGAAGAAATAAAGAGATTTGTATTTCTCCTTGTGGAAGATGAGTTAAAGTCATTTCCAACAAATTCTTGCCCTGTGCTCAGGCAGTCCTGAGTCATAACAAACACTACATAGAGCTCACAAATTTGAGCTCATTTAATCCCTGTAAAGCCCTGGGAGGCAAGGACTATTGTTGTCCTTATCTTGTTTTTTTCGTGGCTAATGAGACTGAGGGCTGGAGGGGTCAGGAGCAGGATTTGGACCCAAGCTCAGAGTCCATGAGCTCAACCGTGTGTGCTATACTCTTAGCCTCCTCCCGGACTGTTCTACCTTGAACTGAACTGGGTAAATCCTGAGGACCCTTCAGAGCAAGATCCTATAGCACAGAGAACAAACCCAGGGAAGCATGATCCTTTAGAGAACACGGACCTATGGCTCATTGCCTGAAAGTGTTACAGGTAACAAGGGTATTTACTATATGGTTTATCCATCTCTGCCTGTTCTCTATTGCTCTTTCATAATGTAATTTGAAATATGGTATTTAAAAACAACCAAACAATACACAGAGCCGGAATGGAGATTTTCCACACCGAATGCTAGGAACAGAATGTCACATACACACACCGCTGTGTTTCTAAAGAACTCTTATTCCTAGCCTCAAAGAAATATTTAGATGAAAGCATTGTGAGGAGGAATGAAATGTGCATTCTGGAGATTTTAGACATAAAGGAACCCTGTAAGAAGATGTATTGAGGACTCGGGTAAGTTCCATTGCTTTCCTCCCCAGCAATCAGGAGCTGTAGCCTCTCCTGGTGTGAGTGGGCGCGAAGCACACTTCCCCACCCTGCTCCCACGGAAGGGGGTGTCTCTGAGACTCGCTGCTGAGGGGCCACCTGTACCCGCTCGGCACTGGCTGCATCAGGCCCCACCACTTGCTCCAGGGCATCTGAGGGGCAGCCTCATAGCCGGGCCAGAGAGCTCTCTGTCAAACCGCATCCTGGCAAGGCCACAGCACGAAAAGCCATGTTAATGGATTTCTGCGCAGAAATACCAAATCCTACCTGTCTTCGTCCCACTTCAGTGGTCTCCCCTTTGCTTCCTCATGAGTGTCACCATCTCTCAGGCGATCTCAAGAGCGTGAACTTAATAGAAAGGGTTTCTCCAGTCTCGGGCTACAGCTACAGTGGAGAGTATGTCTGATTTCCAGCCTGAAAGGACACGATATTATCATTTCAAAACTACAGAGATGATCAATTACACAACTTTTGTTAGACCGTGAAAAATATAGAAAATTAGGTGGATGTACAATTGAGGGAATTGCGACAGCCCAGTTTGACACAGAGTGTGGAGAAACAATAGAACCGTTGATTCATGGTTCAAAGGCATTGCTTAATTCTGTTCTCATCTTGGCCACCTTTCACACACATATGCACACACTCATGCAACATACACACAGGCACACATATGCACACACACGTGCACACACGCACACATTTGCCCATACATGCTTGCACACATGGTGTTGATTGTTTCGTATGCCTCTGGCTTGATACCGATGGCATGAGCCAAAATGCACTAAACAATCCCTGTGTGCCTGAGGCTTGGTTGAGCGTGTCATATTTATGATTCCACTCAGTCCTCATTACAACCCTTGGATCTGGTAGTATCATCCACTACACTATAACAGGACCACCCAAACGGAGATTTTGCAATGGATATATACAATGCTCAGTCTATGCTCCAACCCGGATCTGCTCTCTACCATCGCCAAAGGCCTCAATTGCTTTCCTTGACTCCTGTTCCAAGTGGCCCTAGTAATGGTTTACCCCACTCCTGTGGTCATGAGACCCAGCCACGGTTGTCCCTGCCAGGGCATACAGAAGACTCCAGTGTCCTCAGAGACAACACTGTCAGGTGAATCTGTAGGGGCTCTGGCCTGGAAATGCAGCAAAATTCTGGGTTTTTTTTTCCCCAGGACAACTTTATCAGTGTGCTTTGATAATAAACATTAAATTCTTTCAAATCAAATGTTTTTCATTTTTATTTTCTTCTTTTTGCTGTCCATGTTTTAGGAGTCCTACAGGTGGCCTTCCCAGACTATACCCACCAGCACCCTTAGGGAGCCACCTCTGTGAGTGCAAGGGGTCCTCCGTGTGGCCTGAGGGTCAGATCTCCACCACCCATGAAACACGCAGCTGCCCATCCCACAGTCTTCCCTCACCCTCTGCCTGCTCCCCTCTTTGGCTCTTATGAATGACAGACAAAGCATTCTCTCTCCTGCTGCCAGGCCTGTCTGCACTCAACAATTTGTTTTTAGCTTTACCATCAGTATGCCCTGCCTACCAACAGAAAGTCCGCTTTATGATTTCAACCACCCCTCCTGCCATTGCAGCCATGTAGGGAAGAGGAGTTCAAAGCAAAGATGCAGGTGGGATGAATCCCAGGTGACACTCAGCCCACCGCTGTGGAAGCCAAGTCACAACCTGCCCCTGGGGAGAGCAAGGAACCAGAGTGTGTGGGCAGCATGGCTGGATGTGAGAGCCCCCAGTCTCCCGAAGTCAGACATCTGAGTTGCCAGATCCTTCCACTGCCTTTGATGCCCAGCCTGCTGGGTCAGCCCTTCCACCCTATCAAGCAGCTCGACTAACTAGTGAGCCCTCTGACCATGTCTTTATTCTTCCCCATTAAAATCTCTCCTCTAAGGAGGACGGGATAGTGGTCATTTTCACATTAGTGTGAAATCCACAGCAAGTTGTTTTCATTTCCAGGACATCTGAGTTTTAGGCAAGTCTTGGAAAAGAGAGCTGTCCCCATGCAATGGAATTTTGGATAATAAAATGCACTTAGCCCATGTTAGTTCCTGTTGTGCCTCACAAAAAAAAAAAAAAAAAGATGTGCTAATAAAAAAGGAAACCATAGCCAGGACCATAAGAGAAACCTGCTAACGGCTAAAGGCAAAGTCTCAGAAGCTCCCTGAGAAAAAAAAGGGGGGGCTTTCAAAGGAGCAGGAAAAGCACTGAGGATTGACTTTTCAGTAAGCTGGAAGAGAAAATGTTAAGAGAGAAGAGCAAACAGCTCGAGTAAATATGCTCCCACTCAAGAATGAGAAGAAAATTGTCATTTTGCACAAGAAATCACTAGGCAACCTGCCTTTCAGGGTCAAGAGGAGCCATGAAATCATGCAGCAATGGGAGTTGGCATTGAACCCAAAGGTTATTTTGTGCCCAGGAAGTGTGAAGCAGAGAAGTCTCTGTTACTAGCCTCTGTCCAGTGAGACATGAGTGCTTATCAACAAGCAAAAGATAATTTAAATGGAACAAAGAACTCTTTCCTGGTGAATTGGGAGAGAATTTCTCTTTTCCAAGAGTTAATTTCTGAGAAACAAGTTATCTCTGACCTATGAGAGGAATGTGGAGGGGATTTGGGAGGCAACCACAACTGCATGCAAGGGGCTGAAGGGGGACATCAGTGCAAATGGCTGAATTTCCAGTGAGCTGGCGGTTTGGTTAATATCTTGTGCCACTGCTAAATTCTGTTCTTCATAATGCTACCATGGTTAGGTGAGGTCTGAACACCAGGGGAAGGGAGTGAGGAGTTGTAAACACTCTTTGACCTATTTTTGCATTTCCTCTCTAAGTCTAAAATGAACTCATCACAAGGGTTTGTGGTTTGGGGTTTTTCAGAGGTCCATCTAAGGATGGCTGGTTTCTAGGACGTGATGTGCGGTGTTGCTGCACAGATTCACGGGCCTGCTCACAGGACATCCTGATGCCGCCAGTGCTCGTATAGTCTCAAGAAACAACCAAACACACACTCTAACAAAACAAAAACATCACACACAGAACAACACGGCAGAAACAGAAACACAATGGATAGGTCCGGAGTGATGCTGGGCCCCGGCTCACAACCTGTCCTCCACACCCAGGCAGTTTCCCAAGCTGCCGGCTTCTAGGGGTGGGAAACAAACAAACACATTTGTGGCCTCCTTGTTGGAGGCCCACAGGCCTCCTCAAAGGGCTCTTGGCCTCCCCAGGCTCCTGTCCTGCAAAAGTGGGGCTTTAAGCCAGAGCCACCTTCCTGCTTCCCATGTCCCTTACTGGTACCTGGCAAGGGGATAGCCAGGTGCTGACCTCCTGCCTCTCTTTGCCCGTGGAGGCACACACAGGCAGCAGCACCTGCATGCATCTCAAAACTTCCTCCACAGTTCGGTGTTCCAGGCAAAGATAATCCTGATAGGAAATTGAGTTGTCAATGTCAGGACCACCCCATCTGCTCCTTTGGTCAAGAGTCATATGAACTGTATATGCTCTATTAGGTGGTTTGGGCTAGGACTTGGCCCTAAAGAAGAGGAAGGATAGATGTTCCAAGTTTCAGCATCTATCAAAACAGAAGTAAATTATCTTCAGGAATCCCACACGTAAGGTTCTCCATCTTCACATAAGAACTAATGAATAGCAACAACATCTCCATCTTCTATCCTAGAGACACACACATTAACGATCCAGCCTACTCAGAGTTTTAGGTTGTGTTGCAGCCCCCAGCATTCCCACATTCCTGAGTTTAAGTGAAGGCACTATTTAAAACTCCATGTCCAAGTCTGCTCACAAAGCCCTCAGCCTGCTTCCCATACCACCTCGCAACACAGAGCACCGTGCGACAGAGCTGTGCATATCAACTGACCTTGGGGCTTCTGTGAACATAATTTCCCTCCCTCCCTCCCAACAGTTCCTCCCAACACGAGACCCCATGTTAGGGAGAGAGGATAACAGCAGACCTTGGCAACTACTCTCAGATTCTTCTGGTCGGTGTAAAATGACGTTAAACCTCCTCCCCACCACACGCCCAGAGCTCACTTTTGCATCAGGGAGTCAGTATCCACCAGAGCTCTGTGGTATGGCTCAGGTGGCCAGGTAAGGCTGTGGAGCAGGGGGTGATAGGGCAAAGCTGAATTCCCACGCACCTAGATTCAGGGAGGAGATACCCTCAAAAAGAGAACCTTAGGATATACCCTCCACAGGGTAGAAAAGGCCAAACTTTCTGGTTTAACTGACATCAAGCAGGTGGATAGGAGTTCTGGGGATTTGAGGGGAATATCTTGGGTACATAGGAATGAAAACAAAACAAAACAAAACAAAAACCCTGACTTTTTGGTGAATCTAAGAATGAAACCAGAAGGTCAGAGTTTTGCAGTTAGAGACTCTCTTCCTCCTTTCCACTGTGCATGTACCATCTCTCTGAAATACTGGAGTGAATGAGATGGAGGAAGTGGGCTCTGAGCCAAGAGCTCAACATAATTTGGCTCAATGAATGAAAAGAGACAGTTACGCATCCTCTGCCCCCTTTTACCCATTTCTCTGTTCTGTAGAATCATATTGCCTCAGGGGCAATGATTAGTAGGTTTGAGATAATTTGCAGACCTGACCAGTTACAGAGCAAGAGTTTCTTTTTGTTCGTTTTTAAGAAACAGCCCCACTGTATATAAAAATATCCAGGCCCTCTCTGGCACTCACTGAGCTCAATTTATCATCCATTTAAAAAAGGAATTTCTACCAAAATGGTTCTTTCCAGACCTCTTCCATTTCGAACCTTCTGGTGTTGAAGCTGCCATTGCCTGGTGTAGTTGAGATTTGCCTAGTTTATGAAAATAAGTCTTCTATCTTAGCATTTTGTCCTCTTGGAGTTCAAGACACTTGACTTTTGGTTCCAGCATGGCTGTCTCATCATTCAGTGGCCACTGAGTAAGTCACAGAGGTAACTAACGTCACCTTCCCAGAGTCACAGTGAGAGTTAAGTTGGACGCAGCATGTGAGTGTTCCTTGCATAGAGCCTGGAACACAGGCCCTCCCGCCCTGGCCCATTTCCTACACAGTGGGGGCCATTCTTTGTAGTTGGTATTTACAGAAGCAGAAGAACTTTTAGTACAGCTAAGTAGATGATGAAGAAGAAAAACAACTTAAAAGGTTACAAGTTTGTTCAATAATGCCCACAGAGGGATATGTGGAAAATACAAGTTTAAACTGAGTAAGGATGTTGGCGTTTCATGTAACTATGATAATTGTTATTTTTTGCTAATTTTTTATAAGATTCTCTTCCTATGGTATTTTGCTTTGGTGGTAGCAAATAGATGAAAATATTACTGCATGTCAGTCCTAGATACAGCACCTAAACTTTTCTACTTAATTAAAACAGTGCTGGGCAATACTGGGGTTCAGCAGTCCTCATTCTCCTTTCTGCTCTGTGCATACAGGAGACCACACTTCATAGCATCCTTGCAGTTAGATGGAGCCACATGTCTAGATCTGACCAATTAAATGGGAGCACAAGAGGCTTGTGTCATTTCTGGGCTGAGGCAGAAAGCCCCAGCATGAGCCTGCAGTCTCTTTCTTAATCTCCTTGAGTCAGAGATGTCCCAGATGGTGGAGTTTCTGCCAGCCTCAATCCCTGGGAGCCCATGTGGAGCAGAACACCCCCTGCACCAAGTTGGACATGAGTGAGAAATAAGCCTATGGTGTGATGTCACTGAAATTTCACGGTTCCTTTGTTATTTCAGTGTAACCTGGTCTGTCCTGAATAATACAAAAGAACTAACGAATAGCAACATATTAAAAAAAAAATAAGAAAGATCATCACTAAATTACTTGTTAACAATTGTGGCCATAGGGTCCTGCTAATCAATAAGGAAAGAGTCAGAAAGTAGTGAGACTCCAGACACACCATAAAACAACTTACAGATAATACTCACTTCTCCAAAATCCTTCTCACTTAAAGGATTCCACACTTGTCTGTTGCTGACATATCTAAACTTGTTGAAATGAAAATAATTATGGGTTATTTATTCCTTCAACAAATATTTGTGTGCCAGATTAACCATGATGTGATAGGAAATGGGTGGCCAAAAAGACAAACACACAAAATTTATCGTGTGAAAGGTGGTGATAACCACTAACTTAAAAAGGAAAATGCGAGGAAAGAGAGTAGAGAGTGTTGGGTGGGGATGCAATTTTAAATAGGGTTGCAGAGAATATCTCACTTAAAAGGTGAGAGAGTGAACTATGCTGATATCTGAAGGGAAAGTGATCTAGGCAGAAGGAACAGGAAGTACAAATGGCCTGAGGTAGAAATGAGTTTGGTAAGTTTGAGGAATAGTGAGGAGGCCCAAGTGGCTGAAAGGAGCAGGCAAGAGAGGGGGCAATGGGAGATGAGGACAGTCATCTTTGGGCGGGGATGGAGCAAATATGTGGGGTTCTGCAGGTACTGTAGGTAAGATTGGTTTTACTGAGGCCAGAGGAGGGTTTGAGCAAAGGAGTGCTGTGCTCTGGCTGTTCTGAGAGAAGTCAGAAGGAGCAAGGCAAGGGCAGAAGAAGGAAGACCAATTAGGAAACCATTACAACAGCCCAGAGGAGGAAAGATGGTCTTTGGCGAGGGTGGGGCAGCGGAGAAGGTAAACAGCAAAACACAGGTAGAGCTGCAGGAATTGCTGATGGATATAAGGTGTGAGAGTCAACAGTGTGCTAAGGGTTTGGGCCTGAGGAACCACATATTGAACACCTTACCTGGAATCATCATATCCACATGTCAGTAGGCACCACTGGAAATACACGTGGAGAAATGCAAACCCAGAGAGATGGAATCTCCCAA
Organism: Callorhinus ursinus; assembly: GCF_003265705.2. Lineage (NCBI taxonomy): Eukaryota > Metazoa > Chordata > Mammalia > Carnivora > Otariidae > Callorhinus > Callorhinus ursinus. Next base: position 59,416,908 of record NW_027397073.1, read on the forward strand.
GATCACCAATATGGCGGTCCAGCATGAGAACACACCCCCATCTCATCCCGAAACCCATGCTTCCAATTATTCCTCGTGACCCTGCTCCTTGTGGAGAGCATTAGAAACAGAATGGAAAGCAAGAAATTTAGATAGAACATAGTAATCAAGAGAAATCCGCGCCAGATGTCTCATTCTTTTTTAAAGCGCACATACCACCCAAGTGGCTTCTGAATTACCGAGGACCTCAAAGGAATGTTTCCTTTTGTCATTTGCAAAAGAAAAAGGGGTCATTTCCAAAGGTTTTCTTCGTACATCCTCTTACCATATACCACTGTTTTATGTTTTAGTGTGAGGCCCAAAGTGTTGGAGGCCCTTCTGGGGGCTGCTATTGGGAAGAATTGTGTAACCATGGACATCGGTTACTGCAAGTTCTCCAGTTTTCGATCCATGTCAGTGTGTTTTCTGATCACCCTAAAAGGAGAGGGCAGCAGTTGGAACTTGGTCCATGTACATTATTTCAGCTCTGACACACATGCAGTGGCTGCAGGGGGCTCTGGGACGAGTCAGTACACTCGAGAGAACCATTTTCCTCTTCTTTATCATTTTGTTAAAATATTTACCTAATCCTTCCTTGCTATCCTTTACAATATTTTCTTGGGACTTCGAAAGGCACTATTTTCTTTTCTTTTTTTTTTTTTAATTTTTTATTGTTATGTGAATCACCATACACTACAACATTAGTTTTTGATGTAGTGTTCCATGATTCATTGTTTGTGTATAACACCCAGAAAGGCACTATTTCATGTAGGAGAGAAAAGTTTTTTCCAAAGTCTGAGTTTGGCAGTGTGAACTTGGGTTGTCGTTCTCAAAATGAACAAAGACTCTGGAACCCCACCCCAGCTACACTAAATTGAAATATTTTGGGCAAGACCTGAAACACCTGTGTTTTGAATAAGCTCTCCAGATTATTTTGATACACGCTAAATCTGAGCTAGCTATGAGCTGGCTTAAGAACCAAAAAAACCCAAAGTTCTAGCCTTGAGAGACTCACTATTTGCTACATTACCTTGGGCATGTCACTCTTGTCCCCTTGAGCCCCTGTTTCCTCAGGAAGAAAATAAGGAAAATGAGTACGATACTCACTGAATCCCCTTCTAGTTCTGATATTTTATGAATATTCATGTTCTTCTTGGGATGCTGGCCAGCGATTTTCCATCACGCATTGGTTATTCCTTTGAAGGAAGGATCCAGTCACTTCTCTGGCCCAACACCATCACTCAGACAGCAGACACTCCAGAAGACCACCTGTTCCCGCACTCTCCACTGCCGGTGTCCGCCCTTCCCAGCAAGGCTGTTGGAGCTGAGGGGCCAGGCCGCCCCACAGGCTTCCCCTAAATGCTGTGTCACAGCCTGGCTGCAAGTGTCCGGGCTCAGAAATGGGCCTGGCCTCCCCCAGCCCGAGGAGGAAGCAGCTATGTATGGCCCCGCGGAGAGAGGTGGTAATTCTCTGTCCAGATTGAGCTCCCCTTCTCATGCCGACCGAGGCCTTTCTCACGGCTGCAGTGAGCTCAGAGCAGAGGCCAGTTGTCAGCTCAACTGACACAGAAGGACTTGGCTTCCAAGGGAACACAAGGCACTCTGCCCAAGGGTGAGGGCTTGGAACTGAACTTTGAAGAGTGCTCTCCTTTCGCTTCATCTAGACAAATCCTTTCATTTTTTCCCAACCAGCTTAGGGCCTGGACCCCTTTCTTGACCACATTGGCTCGTATTGCTCTCCCCTTTCTTGGAGTCTCATGGTGCTGGCCATGGCTACAGGCCCTGGCTTCTTATCCTGTCTTGCCTTTTCCACAGCTGATCGATGTGGGTCAAGGTGGTGCAGTGGAGTGTCCACTCCTGAGTCTCAGGTCTCTGCTTTGAGGTGATGAGCCCACACAATGTGATGCAAGGTTCCAATCAGATAACAGATGGAAACTCCTGGCACATGATGAGGATCATCATTCTGTCCTGCAAAACTTCGGGAATTTAAGCTATAGTAGGTATAACCCTTCTTTTCTGTTCCTAGAAAGTTTGAAAGTAGCTGACCTTTCCTGAGTGCTTGCTACCTGCCAGGCACTGTGCTAAGTTCTTCCATATCTGAAACGTTCAGACCTTATAGCCACCCTGCCAGATAGGTCCTATTATTATACCCATTTTAAAGATGGGTAATAAAGAGTACATGATGGAGTCTGGGACCAAACCCAGATCGATCTGGTTCCAGAGTCCACCAGCCACGAGTGTCTGACTGTGACCCGGTTAACATGTATTGTGTGACCCTAAGTTTCTGGATGTTTCTATGTCACTTGGTTATGGATAACAAAGCTACCAAGTTCTTACTGTTTAATGCTATTGGTTCCTTCATCTGTTTAATCCCACAACTACACTATAAATTCCCACAATTCACCTCTGAACCCAAATTATTTTTCTTCTAAAGTACACTGGCATAATAGTAACAATAATGCTCATGGTAATAATAAATAACGTTGAGTCTAATTTTTCCTTCCTTGTGTTTAATGATGGCAAATAAATGTGAGAATGAAGAATAGCTGAACATAAAGATTAGAGCACTGGTGGGTGCTACCCCACAGCATGCCATCTGTCAGTGATATGGGTCCTGTTGCCCTCGGGAGCACTGTGGTTCTGGAAGGGCCAAGGTCTTATACCTGCTCCTCAACGTGGGGGGAGAGGAGAAGATTCTAACCATGGGAACGGAGCTGAAGCCTCGGGTTCATTGTCACCAGCTTTGTGACTACATTCATAAGCTCTTCTGCTTTTCTACCGAGGCTCACACCACCCGCCTTGCCAGGTTCTTAGAGATTAAAATGAAGCCATGCCCTGTGAACAAGCTTTGCAACCCTTGCTTGCTCACAAGCCAGAGGCGTTTTATTAAACAGTTCTGAATTGAAAACGTGCTTTGTAAGCGTTTACCATTTAGTTTTAATTTGAAGTAAATTTTTATTTTTTTTTTAAAGATTTTATTTATTTACTTGAGAGAGAGAGAGAGAGAGAGAGATCACAAGCAGGGGGGAGGGGTAAAGGGAGAAGCAGACTCCCCACTGATTAGAGAGCCTGATGTGGGACTCAATCCCAGGACCTGAGCCGAAGGCAGACGCTTAACCAACTGAGCCACCCAGGCGCCCTGAAGTAAATTTTTAAATCTTAAGTTATTGAATTTTATACACTTTCAGAAGGCAGATATTTAATTCATTAGAGGTTCATTACCTGTAGCATTCCTTACTCTTTTGGACTAAGTAATCAAGGCAATAGACAGCAAAGAGATGTCACGGCCACTGTAGAAGACAAATAAGACACAACCACGCTCATCTTAGACTCTAAGTCAGCAGTATTTTCCAGTGGTCTTCCAATAATCAGTTCATACAAACTTCACATTTAGTTAGCACGACATTCTTTAGGTGAGGACATGGAGGAAAATCGATCCATTTCCTATAAGCTTGACTAGTATTTGTCCCACCCAAAATAGGAGAGCATTAGCATCTTTAACGGCTATGTTCCAGAAGCTCATTTCTTTCTCACCCTTCCATCTCAAGGACCTGTGTGGCATCGTCTTGCTGTTCAGTCTGCTCTTTCCTTGAATGGATAAGTGTGATAACATAATTGCTAACTCTGTTAACCAGTCATTGCTAAGACAAGAGCAAGAATTGTTTTACTGGTAGTAAATTTGTAAGAGTGAAGCACAGAAAATTGATTTGAACTATAGCCAAAAATATGCCTTTTAAAACATTTATCTTAACTTTATGGTAATTATGTAGAGGTTTTCTAATATCGGGGTATAAAAGTTAATTTCTTTTATAGACTAAAGATTGCTTTGCTGTTTAGTTTCACCTGTGTCTTAGCCTAACTCAAATGCACAAAATTTATATGTAATTGTATTTGACTTTTGAACCTATTTTGAAATATTGGTGGTGACATAACCCTTAGTAGATAGTATGGTGTGTATCAACCAAATTCAGTCATGAACAAGTGGACTACCTAAACTCTCTGTTGTAGACTTTTATATATATTATTCTTGTAATGAATGTCAAAAAGAGAAGATAAAATAGTATATACATAAGTTATGCTATATAAACAAAAATTCCAAAAGTCAAAGAAAATTAAAAACATTTTAATGGATTTTATCAGTGAAATGAAAGTAAGTGTACATTGTGCACAGTTAAAGTTACATAAATATTATGTAAAATATGTATAATACTGAGCATTGTTAAAGTAAGATAAATAGTTTGATTAATAGTTCATTCTGGCTCACAAATCTTTCTTGCTAAGTATGTGACTCTAGCATGCACTGCCCAATTAGGGTAGTATTAATTTCTTGGGTTTAATTTTCAAGGAAAACTATATTATTTTAAACAAATTAAAAATTACTATAATACTCCTTCTGTTGATAATTCTGAAAGTGTTTTCCTTCAGTGATTATGCAGTTATTGTTTTGTGAACCACAAATGGATTAGTCATTTTCAGATTTCTAAAACAGCAGACTTCTTGTGAAATTGTTATTGAGTAATTACTCTGAAACATTCAGAAAAAAATAATAAATGCTTTCTCATTCTCTCTCTTTTTTTTAAAGTAGGCTCCATACCCAGTGTGGAACCCAACACAGGTCTCGAACTCACTACCCTGAGATTAAGACTTGAGCTGAGATCAAGAGTCTGATACTTAACCAACTAAGCCACCCAGGTGCCCCTCTCATTCTCTTTTTTCAAAGACAAGTGTTTGTCACACATAGGCATGGAGCCTACTTAAAAAAATAGAAAATGAGAGAGAAAGAGAATGAAAAAGCATTTATTATTTGATGTCCAATAAAGGGGGTTTACTTGGAAAGAAGAATTTCAAGAGATTGTTCAATAATAGCTTTAAATTGAGAATTCCTAAAAATAAAAGTTAGGCTAAGTATTCTTAGAAGAGTGAATCACAAAGCTTTCATAGCTATATCTTTTAGTTATGCATGAGCTGAGGTCCTCAAATGCACTAACTTGTCTTCAATTTTTGTAATAAACCGATGTATTTAGGATTAAATGTTTTTGAAATACACATAAAAGATTAACTATGAAATGTCTTCTTCATTTTTCAAATTGATAACCTCACTAAGTTAGAATAAAAATACAGCACAAGAATTTTTTTTCTGAATGCTTCAAATGTTTTAATTTTTTTAATGTAAGAGTGACTGTCTTTTTACCTTCTTAGAGGTAAACATGGAATGACCAAGGAAACAGTCAACACAGATGAATAGACTCCCGAATGTTCTAAATTAATCTTCTGCTGTGAAAGACACACTCTTTAAAAAGAGACTTGGGGTTTTAATTCTTATTCTATTCTTTATGTCTGGGCCCCTTGTATGGTAGCTGGTTCCCCCTTAGGCATATATTGTAGCCTAATGGGCCATTTTTCTTCACTAAATGTTCAATTGTCTCTTTAAGATTATATGATTCCCATTAGAGTTTATTTCTAAGAAGATTGTAAATACGACTGACAAAAACCTTGCTTCCAGCTATAAGACTGGGGTTTTTAAGGTGAATATAATAAGTTCATCCCCATTCCTAATTCACACTAAGAATTCATGGAAAAAATTGAGAATAATTTAAACCAAAATGAATACAGCTAATACTGATTAAAGACAGAAACTCTGAATTCCAGCTCTGTGGTCATGGAGAAAGTATTTTAATGGCCTGAGCCTGGTCTGGCTTTCCAGATAAAAGCAGTGGGAACGACACTTCCAGCTCTGAGCCCTTGATCATTCCATGTTTACCTCTAAGATGGTAATAAGACAGTCATTCTTATAGATTCCTAACAAATTACTCATAAAAGTACACAAGGAAAAGCAGAATCCTAACTGCGCTGCCAACTGGGGCTATCTGTAAATATCAGAGGACTTCCCCTATCCCATCGACCAAATGTCTGGATACATTTCTTCTCCATCAAGATGGGAAAAAAAGAAGGCCAATGAAATGCATAGAGCCACAGAGGAAGAGCTGGTGACGTTCAAGAGCAAAGGAAGGGCATATCAGGGCCAACATTTTACTATGAGAAATACTAAGAAGTTTTAGCAAACACCTGAGAAGCTCGGTAAATCTCAACAAAATGTGAACTTCATGACCAAATAGATAAAGGCTGAAATCCAAGACGAGACAGAAAGCATGCTAGCAGCAGTAACTAAATAGATGATGGGAAAACTTTAGAAAACCCCCAAGGGGCTCAAGTTTAGGGTGAAGCCTAAGGATATATTTACCTTTCCTTCCAGCCCAAATTCTATGGCAATGAACCAGGCTTTTAAAGAAGAGAATAAATCCCTAGTAAGAATGCAGAACAAGTGTGATGCTACTGGTAGAATTTCTCGAGGACGTTTCAAGGCAGGAGAGACCTGCCTTGGTGGAGAAACCAACCTCTGCCCTGGCCTCCCACTTCTAACCTGGGAGAGGCAGGAGCCAGCAGGACAACTCTGATGTTTCCAGCTGAGAGAAGGATGCTGGGGCTCGGTCTCCTGTGGAAGGACCGTGCCTGGGGAAAGACTCTTAATGAATAATTGATACGATGGGTCTTAGTGCTAGAGAAAGACCCAAAGTACTTCCTACGTTAACGCCTGGTTGCCACAGGAGAGACTGCAGAATAGAATGACCGTTGTCACAGTCTTAATGACGACAGAAACAAAACCACGAGGGCAACTCTTCACATAGGCACTGAGGCCACGGGGTGCCTTCTGCTAGACTCTTCTGGGCTTGCACCCTGCCCTTGGAGACCAAACTAAGCATACTGGCTCTCCCAGGCTCAGGCCTGGGTCCTGCGTGAGGAGCTTGAGGCACTCCCTGCTGACATAAAATTTAAGGGTAGCATCCATAATCAAGAGAGGTCATATTTCAATGCCATTTTTCAGAAAGTTAAAAAGTTAATGCAAAAAAAAGTCACGATGGATAGAATATTGAAATTTTAAATAAAGATGGGATCCTCTTGTCAGGTCCGGAAAGCTCCACCACACCCCCATCCCCCTGCTGCTCCTTGCCATGGGAGATAAGCAGTGAAAGAAAAGACTGGGGAGTGGGGGTAAGGAAGAGAAGAGGGAGACACAGGTCAGCTGTGTAGGAGTCAAAGTGTTAGCCCCACAAGAGGAATTTGCAACACTCGCTTGCAGGATGTGTCTTGCAGGAAGAACTCGGAACTCAGGCGTGCGTAAAGACCTACAGCATGTTCTCTCGGGGATCTGGGACCCTGTGGAATGTGAGAGTGAGGAGTTCAGACGTCAGAATCATATGATCATGTGAGTGTGGAATATTTGGACAGAGAGCCTGAATTGAAGGGAATGAGACTGTTATATCCGGGTATTCACAATAAAGCAAAACTACTTCAATTGAAATCCTAAAGAAGACAATGAGACATTCACTGCAAACATTCTGGAAGTACTTAGGGTGTGCCCCCTGCGCCCCCTCCCCCCTCCCCCCTCCCCACCCACAGTAGTGGTCTTGACAGGTACAAGAGCCCATTTCCTGACCTTGAAGGCTTTCTGGCTGGAAGAGGCAACCTGCCCCAGCAAGGAGTGTCTGGAGATCTGTGACAGAAGCAGGTGCAGGGCTCACATGTGGGAATGCAGAGACAGAGGTGGCGTGTCCTGCCAAGGGTGATGGTTTGAAAAGGCTCCATAGACCAAGGAGGGCTGGTAAACAAATTTCAACTGCCCTTCCTCATCATCAGTTGAGACCTCTAGCCGGCTAGAGGTCTGGATTCCTTAGTTTTTGCTACATACAAGAAGTGTGTGTGAACATTTTCATACCGTTACTCCCAAATCTGTCCTCCTGCCTCTATTTCCACTTCTCCATAAGCCTCCAGTTCTTCTCTCTCAGTGGGCCTCAGAAATCAAACCTCAGGTTCCAGAGAGAACAATATTCGTCTTACAACACTGTGAGGCTGAGTCAGAAGCTCGTATGAACCATTGATCCAATGAGTACTCCCGGAAGTGCACCCTAAAAAGCCACTCCAGATATTTTTGGACAGGTTTGTGGGGGTCGGTAGGGCCTGTCACAGATATCTAACAAGGGTATGGTTAATCGACATGTGAATCATGCATTCCCTTATGCATATACTATTTGTGCCACTAAATCAGCCTCAAGAGGGCCCGTTTGAGGACAATGAAAGCAAAGAAGGGAAAATAGAAATGGCTGTAGTTGAGGTGGTCAGACAGAGGGTACTCACCTCTGTTCCTGTCCATGGCCTTCACTTGTCCCAGCCGTGGGGCAGTCCACGTGGTGCTCAAGCGTCCTGGGACTGACTGCAACAAGACCATAGGCAAGAAGAATGGGTGATTTTGCTGAAATGTGGTCAGGGCTCCATGAACTTGTATCTGCCCCATAAAAAGTTAAGTTGTTTGTTTATGTATTGACTGCCTTCCCACCTCATGATGCACCTTGGAGGCCGTGTCTGCTTGACCTTCTAGGCCATGCCGGGATGAACAGCGTGCTGCAGCAGAAAGTGTATGAGAAATACTTGTTCAAAGGCTGGGTTTCAGTTTTACAAACTGAACGTCTTTCATATCGCACCGTTTACAGCAAAAATGTGAAAGCCGTCATTTCTTGGTTTCCTCATTTGGACCCTCTATTTTTGTTCTCGTTCCCCAGTTATGCTCCCCGAGCCATGGAGAGGGACCCAGGATTGCATGGGCACCATGAACCTTGAGTTTGCAGAGTTAGATTTACTGCTCCATTTCGAAAGGCCGAGCAGCCTGCTGCCTGCCTATATTATTCACTTATCGATCGCTTTTTCACTAGGCGGACACTTCACAGACATTCTACCCATTCGGCTCATGGAAAAGATGGCAGGGGAGACCCCACCCACATCTGAACATAGCTTTTCGAAGGGGAGTCTGTGTTTCTGGCCCTATCTCTGTCATAGTTTGGCCTTTCCAGCTTTTCTCCTGGCTTCTGCCTTTGAGTTCAGTTTCCTTATCCCTGGAAGGAAAGTGTTGGGCTGCCTTCTTGAGGCTGGGCAGGGCTGGAGAGAGGGGGGCGGGCAGGGGAGATGGGCGGCGACCTTTGGGACCCTCCTCCTGCCCCCAGGCAAAGCTGCTCCCTACACCTGCTGTACACCTTGAACTTGCACATTGGAAAGAAAGGTGCTTCTGCTAAAATTTTTTAAGAATCACTTCACCAAATAACTGTCAAAGTCTTTTTTTGGCTTGGATGCATTTTGACACAATCCGCTTATGTTTTAGAAGCTTATATATCTTTTCTATAACTTCAAAAATATGATCAGAGGGAAATGAGTTTAAGATACAGATAAATAGGAGTAATAAAGCAGCGAAAGGAAGGGTGACTTTTACCAGTGTTAGCAATAACAGGTGCATCCATGGATATTCCCTTCCCTCCTGACTCGTCTGCCCCATTCTTCATCTTGAGCTGATTCTCTAGTTTCAGGGAACGTGTCATCTCCATCAAACCTCCCTAGCCAGAGCTGGGGGTCATCTTTATTTCTCTCCTTCTCTCTCCCTCCCTCCCCTTCCTCTTGCTCCTCTCCCCCTCCCCC